>NW_026000174.1:1169946-1189506 GCF_001458135.2 Marmota marmota marmota
ATATATATATATATATATATATATATATATATATATATATATATATATATATATGACTATTTGTATATTTGTATTTGCTTTATTTGAAACAACAGATTTATATCTTATGATTTCCTGTTTTAAAAAAAAGCAAATATACTTTATTTGACACAATAGATTATAGCTTCTGATTTCCTGTGAAGAGGAAGAAGAAAATCAAAATAATTTCTGATATAACAAGTGCCAAGCCAAAAAGGGAGAAGCCTGCCAAATAATCAGCAAGTTCAAACTTGTCTGCATTAAGAGAAGAATGTGTGAATTTTGAAGGATGCTTTCTACTTTTAGTCTCACCTCAAGATATAGATAATATCTTGCAGTTGGGTCCACTTATTCTCATTGTTGTATTCATATTAGGTGGGTAATCTAAAATATAGGCAAAAGTTATTGAACAAAACTGAGTGCTCTAAAAATTTAAATTGATCATTTCATCTAATTCCATGTGTCATGAGTCATTTTGAACTGATTCAACTCAAGTTTATTTATTTTTAAAACATTTATTCGTTACTTATGCCTACGTCAGAGTGTCTCATACTGGAAATTCAAGGAGAGATTAAATAGGCTTTCTATACCTAACCTTTTTTTACTGTTGTACTTCATATTCCTTGGATTCATTTTGGAGCACTGCTCTGTCATTTATTTTGACTTGGGTAACTTGGTTTAGTTCCATAACCTAAGTTTTCACATCTATAATGCAGGTTAGTTTTATAGGGCTGTGGCTTCCATGATACTGAGGTAGTAATGAACCCCACCAACCTCTGATTCTTGCTATCACACTGGAAAGATTTCAGACATGTTGTTCAGAATAACGGGCATGAGTTGATTAGAAGGGATAGGAAAGGGAGAAAGAGGACACGCTCAAGGAAGAGAGTAGGTTTTCTTAAAGAGAGGAATAGTGTGGCTCTCCTGCCATTCAGTTTTATTGAGAGTCCCTGGGGAGTTTCCTGAGTTGCCCAGGTCCATCTCTTGACTTTTGACCAACAACAGGATAACATCAGACTTTCAAATCCCCACTGCCATCACAACTCTAAATCACTTTGACTCATGCTGACTGGCTCTAATTCGTACCTGTTCTTAGGGATTTTGTAGTAAGGGGCAATTATCCTCATTTCCCTGAGTTCTGGGATCTCTTATCTGTGTCACAAAAGTCCCCCCCCCCTTCAGGGTAACTTTTGTTCTTATCGGCATTTCAGATCTTCAGTTCTCCTACAGATAATAAGTTGTTTGCAGAGCAATGTAACATATCCTGTGGACTTAAGCCAGGCAGTGCTGCAGGTAAATTACTTTTTAAAAGTGAAAACGTGAGGGTAAGCACAGTGGGCCTTTGCTGTAGAATTATTCCCTTAACTTCATGTTCCCACCACTCACATTTGTCTATGACCTATCAGTTAATGCCTGTCTATACCAAACATTCAAGATGGTAGAATTAACTTCATTCACTGAAACTCCCTGCCCAACTGCTCTGCACCTGGCCCCACACTGAGTACAGAAGATACTCAAAGCTGACATCTTTAGGGTGTTCCAGATATGGTGCAGAGTTGATTTTTAAATACATAATTCAATTTGAAAAGTGCCATATCAGAAAGCTGTTGTGAATGTCAAATATGATAATATAGGTGAAAACACCTTATGAGCAACAAAGTTTTATTCAAATGGGAGCTATTATTCTTTTGGGACCCTTCTTTGCCACCAATTCATTTCCATCTTTTATGCAAGGTTTAAATGGAGCTGAATTCCTCCACAGAGTTTTCCTGGCTGCACAGGCCCACAGATATAAAACATCTGTATCTTGTTCTCTCTCACTAAATTGTAATCTGAGACTTTATAATGATGACTGGAAAAGGATCATTTCTGTTTTGGGAAAAACACAAATAAACTAAAACTCCTTCTAGTCTTAATTGGAACACTTATACTAAAGACTAGAACTCAAAATTTAGGATAAGAGGTAGCTTAGTTTTAAGCTTTGAGTTGAGATAACTGAATTATGAATTAAAGGAAAGAGCTTAATTTAGGAAAGAAAATGCTGCAATGACTCAACAAAATGCCCAAGCTTAATACCTGCTCCTGTGTCACATTCTTCTTTGTTAAAATGAGTTCTCTTTATGAGCACTCTTGGAGGAGGTAGTCCTGTACTCGTGCCATTAGGCACTTTAATAACCCACCCAGGATGGACATGTAACATTTCCAAAAGGCTTTCTGTTGCTATTAAACCAAAAATTAGTTACCACAGGGGTGAGTTATCCTCCTTGCACAACCATTTTATTGGGGATTAAAGGTCTGGTAAGAAATATTTTCTGGGGCAATTTTAAAAGTGTGCAGCCACTGCTACTAAGAGAAAGATGAAAATCCATCTCATAGGGCTGAGGGAAGGGCTTCATGGGATTTGGCATACAGAATTAACGACTTTGTCATATTTTCAATGCATAATAAATTAAATGAATTTTGTTATTCTGTATTATTTTAACATCCCCAGTATATAGACCTCATTAAGCCCCACTTTATTTGGAAATTTCCTTGAAACTTCTTTCCCCAGTGGCAAGTTTCTCTGGATTCCTCTAATATCAACAATAAAAACCCAATGGTCAAAAACAAATGTCTTTTCTTTCACAGTAGTTTTCCTATTGGTTCATTCTTTCCATCCTCATTTTTGGCACACTCATTAGCATCTTAACATTGTATCCCTATATTATCAGAACAACCTCTTTAATCTTCCCCAGATTGCACTATTTTGCCTAAGACAATTTTCCCTATTCCTCAATCTCTAAAGAACTAATTAACTTAAAAAATATATAAATTTGGTCTTAACATTTTCCTGAAGGAGGATCAGGACTAGAGTTAGATGGGAAATAGCATCCATGGATGAAGCTGGTTGAATGTTTACAAAGATGATGGCATTGTGCCTGCATCCTAATTGTCTGCTGAGCTAATGATCAAAAATATAAACATTAAATAACAGAATTTCAATGGCTTAGGAATAACAAAAAGAAGACATGGTTATTTCTTCATTTATTTATCAAGAATGTAGGTTTTATTCATATCTAATAATCAGCCTACTTTTGTGGTCTAATATATTCAACCATGTATGCATTCCAGACACTGAGGAGAAACACAGAGTTATTATTAAGGGATTATTCAAATAGAGAAAGAGAGAAGGGGGAAGTAGATCTTTATAGATTGGGGGTAGTGTAATAGCAAGAATTTTTATAGAAGACAATATAGTCTAACCTGTACCTTCCAATACTTTAGCATCTACTATATCCCGATAGTCAAACTGGGCCCATGGTTATCTTCTTGAACCTAGTGGATTTTCTCTCTTGAACATTCCTTGTGGATTTTTGTCACTGTCACTGCTATCTTTCATGGAGGGCAATGTCTATCACTCTCTTTGTACATCACCATCGTCTATCAATTATTCAAAGCCTGGATGCATGCTGTCCCCTGTTGGAAGGTACCTTTCTCTGACCACTCCTGCTAGAAATGGTTTTCCCCTCTTATGAAATTTTGACTCCCTCCTGATATGTCCCCTGTTAGAGCCCAATGAACTGATTCCTTGTTTGCATGCTTCACTGCCATACTTCAATTTCCCTGTTTTTAGCATTCTTCCACCTGTCCATCTGCTTCCGCCTTTCAATGTCATAAGGAAAGGATAAACAACCTCTCCATCAAAATACTGTGAACACCTAATAATGTTAGCCTTCTGCACCTGTCTTCTCTCTTTAACTCCATCTTACCCTCCTTGAGAGCTGTCTCATACATCAGTAATTTTCATTCACAGTATTAAAAAGCATTCATGAATAAAAATCGTTTGCAAAGTTATCACATATTATCTGTTGTTATTAGTTTAAATGACAAACTTTTCAAAATAGTACAGATATAAAGTTATCCAAAAAACATATTATTGGAATTCTAAAATGAGTCAGAGACAAAATGAGAGAATTAGAACATCCATGGGAAAAGTGTTTTTTATTGCATTACAGCATGAAAGAGAAAAAAAGGCTGAGAACTGTCAAATAATATTAATTTATATGGTTGTAGGCTTCAAGTGCCTCCATCACTGAGACATCCAATCATTATCTCTGACAAACACTGTTACCTAATGAACTTGTGCTATTTGATTTAATGGCCACAAAAAGATGTAGAGTGCTTTCTTAAGCATATGAGTAAGCGTATGATTAAGAAGTCCAGAAACATCGGGCAAGAGAGACTATAAATAAAATGACTGGCTTACCTAGTGTAAACACATATCATCTCCAGATATCATCTGAGGTTTTCTTCTGTGGATTAAGGAGGTCTAACTTCAAAAAGAAAGTATGGACAGTGTAAATTGTAATTATAAATCAGGAGATGGCATTAGTCTCACTTTGCCATTTGTTAACTCTGTAACTGTTTTGGGCAAATCACCCAATCTCACTGAGCTTTGGTTTTCTCATCCTTGAAAAGGTTGATAAAGATGTTGTTCCTACCTATCTTTTACAATCAGAGCATTCCCAAACATACTTTATAAAGCACTGTGTAAACACAAGGTGGATTGCTTGGATTCTTCTATCTGTATTAGGTAATTAGTCCTTGGTTTCATTTCCTTTCACCTAAGTGTTTTTCTCTATGCAAACATTTCTAATGCATACATCGCCATGGCCATTTAACTTGTTTCTGTCAACAGATAGCTCTTTATATAGTGTAACTGAGGAAATTTATATAGATAATTCTGCTACTTTCTTACATGTTGTAGTGTGTTTCTCAGTGTAATTTTCAAAATCAAGATGTCAGGTTTTATTTATTTTTATGTGATGCTGAAGTTCAAACCCATTGCCTCACACGTGCTAGGCAAGCGCTCTACCATTGAGCCACACAACCCCAGCCCCTAGATGTCAGGTTTTGGGCAAAGGTTAGAAAGAAATTTGTTCACCTACTTTAAAATGTCTGAAAATAAACACTATCAAATTCTTTAGTGTTCTTTAAAAATTGTATCACCATACTTTGTAATTCAAGTCAAATTATAAAGTAAAATATATGGATACAAAACTCTAAGAAAACTAACCAAAAAAATGGAATCACCACTGAAAATTTTCAGTTTATAATATTCTTAAATTATGAAATTCTTTCATTCACTTAATATTTTCTGATGTCATTCTGCAGGCAGCAGTTGCTATGTTCTAACAACATTTCAAGTTTTTTATTTTTCAAATATTTTAATCTTAGAAAGCTCATAACCATACATCTCCCTCCTGGCTACCCTTCAAATCAAAATACCCAAACAAGAGAGGCTCAGTAATGAAGACCATTTTTAATAAAAAATACTTGTTAACTTTTGGAGGGCATGTTTGATTACTCAGAGTTTTCTGATGCCCTGCAACTATTTAAGTTATGAAGGAACTTCATAACTTAGACCATGCAACAAAAAATAAAAGTGTTGTTTAGCTTTATCTTTTTATAAAATTCAGTAACATAGAAGAATTTTAATTGCTTATATACTGTTCATACAACCCTAAACATGTTCTGAGGAATAAACACTACACAGCTTATTCAATAATCATTTGAATAAAAAAATTATAAATTCCACAAAGTTTTTGACAGTCAACTTCTCTCTATTAATGTTTGCCTCTAATGATGTCATGTTGTGGCAAAATGCTCTAATTTCTTCATATTTGGGCGATAAGTAGAGAAACCATTAAGCTGACATTTAGAGCCTGCTGGAAATTAATAAATTATTTAAGTGCCTATACTGAAGGAAAGAAGAAGTGGAAACTTCTCAAGGTAGAAGTTGTCATTTTTGCAGACCTGAAATGTAAACAAACAAACAAACAAAAAAAAAAAACAAGAAAACAAAAAAGTCGATAAACACTCAACATTATTGATATGCTGCTTATTTTTTATTCAAAAGTAAGGAGCAAATTATCACAAAAGAGAAGACATCACATTGCACAGTATTATTATGTCTGAGAAAGGATTAATGGTACCTGGAAAATAGTGGAAGCATTTTGGGGTTTCTTCCTATATGTAGCAAACCATTTTGTCTTGTCCCTCTCTCTTCCACTCCTCTTTCCTCCACTGATTTTCTAACAACCAATATATGCAGTGGAGAAAGGTAAAATCTATGGAGAGGTAAAGAAAAGTTTCCTTTCTTTTGTTTTCCTCAAGCCACTAAAATAAACATGTAATCCTGCTGCTGAAAAACAAAATCCTCAGCCTAAATAATAAACTCAATATCTCATCTCCATTGAGTGGAAGATTTCACAATAATGAATAATTTCTTGAGCTTGCAGAACTGCTATACTTTATTGAGAACACTCTTATGTATGTATCTATTAGATCCTCCAAAAAATCATGTGAGTTGGGCAATGGATATTCATTTCTTCCATTTTTAGCCATAAGGAATCTCAAAAGTGCTAAATGATTTGCCCAGCATTAATCAGGGTCAGCTCTTAGACCCACCATTTAGGTTCTATTTCCCTTCTACTATCCATATTGCTTCATTAAGCTTCATCACTGAGAAATTTCACTCGCGTGCACGTGCGCGCGCGCGCACACACACACACACACATAGCGATGAATGAAAAAAGTATTCATGATTTTCATTGTAGATATCAAGACCATATTTAATTGATGAAATATCTTTTATCTAGATACACTGAGTACTACTGATTTAAAGGAAGTGATATACAAAGTAAATAAATCCATAAGACAAAATTAATATTAAATCATCTTTGAAACTTCATTTCTAACAGAAAAAATATGAAATTTTAAAAATGAAATGCATTTATCCATTCAATTATTGGCCCCAATATAGTTTTGAGTGTGTGCAGTGTGCTAGGCAACACACACACTGGGTTTTATGGACATAACAAACCTGTGCCTTTGTGATGCCCATCTGGCAGATGCGACACACATATGACCCAGAGTTATCAAATGCCTAAATGGCTACAGAAATGGAAGTCAGCCTAATCAGGGTCTCAGTTAAGGAGAGCTTTCTTCAAGAAAAGTAAAGTGAAATGTGAAAGTAAATAAATATACTGTGTCTAAGCAAAAAAGAAAGTAGAAGAGAGAAGGGAGCACAATGAAAAAGCATTTCAAGAAGAGAATAACATGGAATTTAGTGGGAACAGATGGGACCAATCAGAAACACAGCTGAGGGTAAGAAAAAGAGGATGAAAGACTAGGGATTCAAATATTTGTTAAAATTGGTTAAGTAAGGAGAAACAACTTGAAAGATTTTATAGCTTTACCATGTATTTTATTTTTTCCTTAATTCTTTCTCTTTTACTGAGGCTCAAAATGGCATTGAGTATATTGCTTTTATTTACTGACATGTTGTATTCACATTGAACACAAAAACTGAACATTCTTAGACACATTCTCCTTACTATATACCTGAGTTGTTTCACTGAATCCTCAAAATAACTTTTGCCAATTGAATCATTGTCTGCTTCTTGCTGAAACTTAGAAATTATTCTTCCTCAAGCATCCAGGATGGCAGATCCAGAATTAGAATCCAGTATCTCTTGTCCATTACACTTTCCACAGCACCACACATGGCCCTGTTAGCTGAAAAATCCTATTCATCTATAAAAGTCTTGGTAAGATTTTGTTGTCATTGAATAAGAACTGACTTCATAAAACCTACATTTCACTAATAAAGAGCTAAGTAACATCATGAGTAGGTTTTTCTTTTTCTTATGAATTCTTGTTTGCTTTGGGGAAAAAAAATCTGTAATGTTCTACAGAATGAAATGAAGTGCTCTGATTTGGACTCCATTTCTCTGATGTCTTCTATGTCTATTCAGATGCTCTTGTGCTCTTTCTCCCTCAAGGCCATGGGCACTGTGTGCAAAGGCACAATCAGAAAATTAGATGTAACTATTTTATTCAAAACTTGTTAGTTAGGATGGTTCTCTTTTCACATATTCACCAAAAAGTTTTTCGGTATGCTGTCACAGTTTGAGGCATGACTATGTGTGAGTCCAAAGACTGTCACTGTTAACATCCAAAGTTATGTTCCATCATAGTAATCTAAAAGCATTCAAGAGAGAATGAAAGAGAAAGACTTTTAAAAGTAAATGTTACAAAACTGCTCTGCTGAAAGCAAAAGCATCTCTAGGGTAAAGCTTGCTTGAATAAATCCAGTTATGCTTCTGGTTTCTAGTCTATGCTTTGTATTAAAAGAGGCCTCAGTGACCTGAAAGACTAATTGCTCTTCCCAAAATGGCTGTTTCTTACCTGCAGGTAGCAGAGAAAGGGAGTAGTTGGCAACCATCCTCTCAATCAAATCCCATGAATAACCTGGCCCATTTCTTCTGTGCCATGATGCAGAAGTTAGTGGTCACCTGGGAAAAAGAAAAGTAATGCACTGAAAACTTAAAAGGTAGCAGGTCAGGTTAATACAAAATGGAAAAAAACAAATCCTGAGACAGTGTTAGAAAGGAAAGTCAAGCATTTGGCAGTATCCTTTCGGCTACTATAGATGCATAGCAACCTCCAAATCTAGAAATGATTTCATTCATCCTTTCCCGAAAAGTGGGTGGGGGTGGTGAGAAATATCTCACATTCCAGAATTCTGAAGGACATTAGGTTGTAATATATAGAGCAGATTAAATGAAATGAGATTTCACAGGAAGTAGTAGAAAAAGGAATACCACAAAGTAAAAAGGGACAGATGAAGAAGCAAGCAGTATAGGAAAGTCAAGAAGAATGTTGTTAAAAGGGCTATAGAGACAGTGGTCTGTTTCCAAAGGAGCAAGTGTCTCAGGCAGAGTGGATCTGGCGGGTGCAATCAGGCAACCTTAAAGCAAGTGGGCTCCAAACAGGGTTTAGACCCCTGCTTGGCAATGGAGAGATGAGAGCCCAGAACAAAGGATAGCTTTCTGTCAGAGTTCCTCAGTGAAACACCAGCATCAGTCACCTTGGGGAAGGGGACACAGAAGAGAGTTCTGATAAAAAGCATAGATGCTTAAAACCCAATTCAGACAATCAGAATGGGGGGGGGGGGAAATGACTAACCTGGCAATTTTGACAAACACCCTAGGTGAGTCTTATGTATAATTAATACAATAAAACTACATTTTTTCACCATTCTTCTCAAACTGCCCCAGGCTATCTCTTGGTCACAACTCCTAAAATATAGATGTCTGCATTAAAGATAACAGATCCCCTAGTCACAGAAATCTTGCATGTAATTCATGACATGGATTCACATCAAGCTTTTTCCATGTGATGTCCCTGCAGGTCAGGGACATGATATTCCTGATGAAGAACAGTTTTTGAGGTCGTTGTGTCAGGCTGGGGTGGTAAGGGTGCAGACTTTGAGAATGGGAACCAACTACACCTTCATCAGAGTAACTTTCAGAGCCAAGGTTGGAGAACAAAAAGGACTATTTGGGAAAGAATAGAGGGAGAAAGACCTTGTCAGATGACACTCATCAAGGTCAAAACTGGAGATCTCTATCTTAGGTGCCATAGGGATGCATTTCACTCTTACACGTGGAATTCAAGTTTTAAGCTTAAAAAGAATGTGAGAATTTATGTGAAGTAGAGAATTTCTAATTAATTATTTTCCAGCAAATAAGCCAACCTAAATAAAACCAAGTTCAAATTCTGAAGTTCAGATAGAAATACCTAGTTATAAATATAAAACTGCATTATAAAATTTGAATTTGAACCATACTACTTCCTGGTAAACCCTGATTCTCTCACTACCCTTCTCCCCTCTTGAGACTGTGAGTTTAGATTGTAGTTATAATGTTCCCTCCATCTAACTCTAGGAAAACCTTACCCTGTACCAGGCACTCCTGAACACAACTACAATACTACAAACCCTGGTTTCTGGATTTGCAGCATAAACAACTATTGTACTCAAGGGTGGGCAGAGAATCCTGAAAAATGCTCCTGTAGCTTTCTATCCCATCTGACACATGTTCATGGTAGTGATACAGCTAAAATAAAGCAGATAAAATACGGATATTTATACGGATAAAATAAAGCAGCCTTTAACCCAGAAGAAAACCAAGGACACTTCTAAAGGCCTCTTTCCATGATGTCCTTTTGATGTGTGATTTCTTGAAAGAATATGAAAAGCCCTTCCTTCTCAGTCCCCACAATCACCCACCATTGGGGAAGCCACCTGGAAGACCCCTTCAGACCTCGCTGAGTCATCTCTCTTCTCTTTCTCTCAACAGCTCTAATGGAAAATCTGTCACGTGGGCCCAGAACGAGAAGAGTAGGGGACAGCACCTATGGCAGCGGCTGTCGGTCCACATCAACAAGAAAGAGAACCCCAACCAAACGGCTGTCATCAAGCCCTTCCCCAAGAGCACGGAGAGCCGCGGGCTGGGCACCGGCGCGGGCAGCGCGGGCCCAGGGGCGTCTGGGGGCGTGGGAGGCGCGAGCTGTGCTAGCGCTAGCCCAGCAGGGGCTGAGCCCCCAGACGCGGGTGCCAAGGCGCTGTACGACGTGGCGGAGGCGGAAGAGCAGTTTCCTGCGCCCGCGCGGCCGCGTTCGCCGTCGCCCATCAGCACGCTGAGCCACCGCGCGGGCTCGGCCAGCCGCACGGAAGACGACGTGCCCTCGTTGCATTCGGAGCCCGCAGCGCGCAGCAGCTCCTCGCAGGGCTCGCTCATGGAGCAGATCAGCAGCGTGGTGACTCGCTTCACCGCCAATATCAGTGAGCTCAATTCCATGATGCTGTCCACAGCTGCTCCTGGCCCCGGAGTGGGCGCTCCTCTCTGCTCGTCCTACCTGATCCCCAAAGAGATCCAACTGCCCACGACCATGACCACGTTCGCCGAAATCCAGCCTCTGCCAGCTATAGAGGTCACTGGTGGCACACAGGCCGCAGCCGGAGCCTCACAGGCAGGGGGCGCTACTCCGGAGACCCCAGCGGCCGGTCCCGAGGCGGCGGCCGGCAAGCCAGACCTGGAGGAGCTGGTGGCTCTCACCCCGCCGTCCCCTTTCAGAGACTCAGTGGACTCGGGGAGTACGACCCCCAACTCGCCAGTGTCCGAATCGGCCCTCTGTATACCATCGTCTCCCAAATATGACACTCTTATCATAAGAGATTACACTCAGAGTTCCTCGTCGTTGTGAACGTCACTGGAAACCATGCTGGGATCCGCATGCAGAGCAGAGATCTCCGTGTTCACACGGAGGGACGCATTGACACGCGTTCTCATCCGGTTAGGACCTGAGGTAGAAGATGCCAATTTCAGCCTTGATGGAAACACGAGATTATAGTGCTATTTCACAACAACAACCGACGAAGACACCAACTACAAATTTTTTGGCAGATTTTCTTCTAGTGGCCTTAGAAAACATGGGCTTTTAAGAAACATTGCTTATATTTTTGAGGGCTGACAAGGAGTCTGTTAAAACAGTTACATACCAAGTGCTTTGCTCTAGGGAAAGCAGAGAGAGTGAAAAAGCATAATGGAAGGTGAAAGAGTAGTTAATAAGCAACTGTAAAAAGTTTTATTTGTTTACTTTAATTCTTTTCCCAGAAGAGTCTTTGATTCACCAAACATGAATGTACATTTTCTAACAAACTCTTACATCTGGGACCAAAACGTCAACCTTTCTGGTTACTTTTTTATTTATTTATTTTTTTCCTTCCTTTAAAGACCTTGGAAAGCAGTACCTTGGGCCCAGTACTTAGAGGTGGGAGTTGTTGTGAGTATGTCCCATGCATAACACACAACTGGATAGTGAGTGCTGCGCTAATGCACCTAGAGCTTCTACCTGAGACTTTCCTCTCCAATTTGGTTGTGAAATACTCTTCCAAAAGCCTGCATCTGGAATTCCACCTAGATATTTCAGATTCACCTCCATTAACCAAGAAAAACCAGTGGAAGATTTCTTGACTATTTCACCATGTTGCCAATCAATACTGGAGTAGCAAAAAAATAATAATAATATTTTCTGGAATACCATTTTGTAATTCCCTCATTGGGGTGCATTGTGTAGCTGGAATTTCTCTTTATAATAATAATAATTCTTGAGCTCCAGCCTGGCGATCTGTTTCATGATACACAGCCACTCCTTATGAATGCTGTTCCGTTAGTGTTGCCAGCTAAAATATTAAAATATGCATTTGGGCTTCTTCATTCCTTTCTTTTGAGAACCTGATGCACAAGAGCTCCTCTGTTCTTTTTGAGTCCCACCACTGGAAGAGTGGTCCGTAGACCTAACGAAGACGTTGTCACTATTGGAGGGACTATTGTTGAAAAAATTAATACAATATTAACACACTGAAAATTTTAAACTGTGTCAAGTAGGCTTAGCAAAGATTTTGCTATGCCAATGAGCAGTGATTTTATCTTTTCCTGGCTGCTTACACAGGGCAGCTATGAACTATGACAAACGTAGATTTTTCAAAGCAATACAGAATACTGAAACAGAGGAACCTTAATGAATATTAACAAGTCTTTCTTAGCCATTCCAAAAAAAAAGAAAGAAAAAGAAAAAAAGACAAAGCAACTATTAATATTTTCATTTTAAAAATAAGTATTAATATGATTTGTGCACTTCATACTGTCACTTTTTAAATACTGCAGAAAAGAGATTTAGAGTTATAATAAAAATATGTGCT
The DNA here is from genome assembly GCF_001458135.2 of Marmota marmota marmota. Lineage (NCBI taxonomy): Eukaryota > Metazoa > Chordata > Mammalia > Rodentia > Sciuridae > Marmota > Marmota marmota. The sequence goes on from NW_026000174.1 coordinate 1,182,557, forward strand.
TTGATAGGATCATATAAGGTAGAAATCATAGCTCAAGACCTGAATTCACTGTCATCTCTTTATTCATCCCACTGCAGCTATCCTCAGGTACCAAATGTTTTTGATTTCTAAATAAAGATAGTAATAAAAGGAGGAGGTGTCCTATAAATTTAAAGTTCAGTTGACCCAGCCTTATACTAAAGATAGCCTTATGAAAAAGATTTGCTGTGAGGCAGAAGTCTATTTTTGGCAGAGAGAAAAATAAATAGAATTTTTCCTTTTAGCTAAATATCCTTATTTTAAATCTCTCATCTACTTAAAAAAATTGAGAAATTGAAGACTATTCATTGGCATAACTTACTATCTCCTCTTTAAAAAGTTACAATGAATATACTGCTTGTGGATTTTCCTTTTCTGATATGTTCTTACTTGAAATTTGAAGTCAGTTCTCCCAATATAAAACATTTAAAGCTAATGTTAATTTTCTAAAATATTCTTAACAGTAATCAAACCTCCTATGCCAGATTTGAAAATAACATCATCAGAGCACCCTGATCCCAAATATGAGTGAGACTCTTGAAACAGAAATGAAATCCTATTTCATTCATGAAGCTAATTTTCCTAATTTCATTGAAAGAAAATGTCTGCCTCCACCAGAAAAACTAATGTAAATATTTGGAAATATTAACACTCCTGGATCCCCATCAGAAAGGTGACACTCATCTGGGGATTACTGTCTTGATTTCCTAGGTATATTTCTAAATATGCTCTATTCTCTAAGCTTTACAATTTGTGTCATTAAATTCTTACATTGATTTCTATTTTATTCTCAAGTACAATAAGTTTCACTCTACTGACCAAAAAAAAAAAATTTTTAAAAACTTTCTCCATAACTAAATTCTTTGTTTTTATTTATCAGTAACATTTCCTTAAAAAGTACATCACCTTCAGAAACTTCATTAGAAATTAAAATTTAATGCAAATAAATTTTCACCTGATTATTTCACATGTCATTATCAACTATCATAATAAAAAAATAGAGAACAAGATGTATTTTTCTCTATATTTCTATGACCTTTGACACATCATTAAATACATTGTATATTGGACCATAAAATTATTAGTGATACATTCTTGAGATGTTTTATTTTGGAATGATGCTAATTGTCTCTTTGCCAATTCTAATACCAGGTTCCAAGTAATAACTCTACAATACAAAGAGAACTGACATGTACTCCAGGGCTAGATACGGGGTACCTATTTTTATTTCCTTGGAAACAATCTGTTACTGGTGCCCAGTGATAATTCAGTAGGGATCTGTATGTCTAAAAGGAAAGGGAAAGTACAGAAAAATACTAAGGATCAGCAAAGTGACACTACAAGAGAGTCTGGTCCTGGAAAGAAAAAGAGAAGACCTGGGTTGATCAAGTTGTACTGATTAAGCAATCCCCTCCTCTTCTGTGGGAGAAGAGTGGGGGCAGCCTGAGAAGACCATATCTGGATTGGGGGAAAAAGTTATTTTTAGGCTAGGAGTGGAAAACAGAAAGGGAGTATGGAAAGGAAAATCATCAGAAATTTGAAGCAAGAGAAAAAAGCAAATCCCCAAATGTGCTAATCCTTGAAAGTAATAGTCTTTTCCAAACTATTGATATTACCAGCAAGTGATCAGGAAGACTGGGAGTTATTTCTGACTGTAACTGAATTGTATAATGGCTTTTTTGCAGTTCTGTGACTTCCAAACCAGGAATTAAACAATTTTTTTAAATAAAAACAAACAAACAAACAAAAAAAGAAGAAAAAAAAAAAGAAAAAAAAAAACTTTTCCTATACTAGTCTCCCAGCAAAATGTACATGTTTTGGAGACTTCAAAGGTATTATATGAGTTCACATTTAGCAACAGCTTATTAATAACCCTCAAGCTGTCAGAATCTCTATAGTTACCATTGACAATTTTATACTGTGAAAAAATATACAGATCAGTGAATGTGTAAAGATAAATTAGAATTTGCTTTGAAAAAGTTTGAGGCCTGGAAGATTCTCTATTGTCTATTGAAAAATGAGGCATGTATAAAATAGTTGGTTGAATTTCACTGATCTTCCCAATGTGAACAAATATACTATGTATATTGTGTGTATTTCTAGAATTCAATGGCAGCTGCTGGTGGTGTTGTAATTAGAAATCTATATAGAATATAGATGTTTTAGAGAGATGGTGCCAATCCTAAAAGATTTGTGTGGGCTACAAGTGCTTGTACCTACTTTTTCTGCACTTACAACTGATTTGGTTTTAAAATTGTGTGCGCGTATCTGTTTTTTCTGTTGTTGCAGCTTATACTATTAAAATGATAGAGAATGTTAAATTATTTTGATGTGAATTGCAAATGATTTTTTTCATAAAGTTTAACATTTTTATCAGCAGTTTTGCTTTGTACTTGTATAAATGTGTTTTATTTTAGCATTTTAAAATACACTTGCCTGTTTCTCAGTTGTCTAAATCACGTTATAGTTGGTGTTTGTGAAGTCAGTTGTGTTTTGAAAAATATTAAAAAAGAAACTATGGTATGACTTAAGATTATTACCCTCAAATGTTTAGAATATTAACCTAATAGTGTTTTCTAAGATGAAAAGAGCCACACTATTAATTTAAAATTTTGATTGATATACACATTTTGAATTACAGGGTTTATGAAGTAAGCAGTGGACAATATATTAAAATTAAAATACAAATCAACCAGATATGCTGTCCCGAAAGACATCTACAAACACCTTTTAAGATGTGAATTTAAAAATACATTTTTTTAAAGAAATGTGGGGCAAATAATTTTTTTGTCTAGGTATACAAGTTATAGAAATAGTTCCATAACTTTCCAAGTGGATAGAGGTAACATCACAAGGATAAAATAGATTATTGTGTGTATGTCTATGTGTCTATGTATATTATAAACAATTATATATATATATATGCACATATATGAAAAGAGAGATTTTAATTTTGGGTTCATCTACGTATGTGCTTGTGTGTAAATGTGTGTTTGTGTGTATGTGCATATCTATATAATTTACCCAGAAAAAATTATTGATAAATTACTTAGTACTTTGATTCTAACATAAATTTACATATCTGAACACAAATCAGAAGACCTAAATGTAGAATATAGAGTAGATAATTTATGTATAAAAAAGAAAGACAATATGGATTTTAAAATAAATCATCACTATGCTTCCAAACATTGTATTATTTATACTCACACATGATGTATACACATATCTACATATATTATTGAACAAATTATGTTCAATCTTTAAAAACAAAACTATTTTCTCTGCTTCTTGACACTCTGCCCTTCAGAGTAATCTATTCTGAGATAATTTCAATGGGCAGATGTTCATATAAAATTGAGCTAAAGGAGAGAGATCTATAAAAAACCATATAGAAAATTTTCTTCTAAATATCAACAGTCTTGTAAGAATAGAAACATGAAAGGTCATTCAAATCCAGCTGAACCAATAAAAATAACATTAAATTAAAAGCAAGGATCTAATACTAACCATCTAACCTCAGGTAAATTACCTTGATATCTCCACAGCTCAATTCCTCTTTCTTTAAATGCAGAGGTGAGAAAAAAAAAAAACAAAACTCTGGTCTCTTTCATTTCCAACATTCCTGATACATGATAAGTGTTTAGTACAAAGAAGGCATCATTAATAGCACTATAGCATGTAGTATATACAGTTGATATTCAGCAGGTACATAAAATATATCATGTTCAATAATACTTGTGGAGATAGAACAAAGTTTGTCCAAACCTAAGCATATTTCAAGAGGAAAGTTATTGAAATTTGAACTCATATGCAACCTTGGAAGTGTCTATTTAGGACATCTTAGTAAATTGTATTGAATACCACAGAAAGAATATTTTTATTATGTTAAAATCTCTGCTGAATGCTGTGGCCAGTGTTTTAATTATGCTGCCCATGAATGAAAAATACTAGAAAATGAACAGTTCTCATTAACTTTTTATGGTAGCTAACTGGGTAGTTAAGTGGGAATATAGAAAGAATTATATTTATGAACCTATATTTTGTTTATCACAAGATCTTTTGAAATTCAGGACAAATTACTACATTTTACACTGGTTATTATTTTTTAGTTGTTAATATATTGAATAAACTCTACAAAGAAAATGTTTAAACTTAGCTTCAAAAGCCATTCTTAGTATCTTAGTCCAAAAGTATTACAGGAAAACTTAACTTTCACAAGAATATTTTAAAATAGCTTTTATTTCAGAGCAAGGGCATTTATTTTTGCCAGGACAGATGTCTTTTTCAGTTATATATAACCTATAGACAGACTAGTTATGTGATATACATTTCAAACACACTTGGCTTATTTATAAGTATCTTACATTCCTACTCACTCACTTTAAAAAATAAACTTTACATACTATCATATTCCAATAATTGAATAAGTATTACAAATTAAATGAATCACATATACATGAAAATTTAAATAACATATTAAATTTTCTTTTCTGATCTGTTAAACAGCAATTGACAATGCAGAAAAAAATATTATTTATTATTGGTACTGGGTGTTGAACAAAGGGCCACTTTACCCCTGAGATACATCCCCAGCTCTTTTTATTTTATTTTATTTTTTATTTTGAGACAGGATATCACTAAATTGACTAGGCTGGCCTTGAACTTGTGATCCTGCTGCCTCAATTTCCACAGTCACTGGAATTATAGGCATGTGCCATCACAACTAGCAAAAGTTGTAGAGTTTTAAAAATTTGGAAAACATAATAATTTCAAATAAATTACTTTCTTCCCCTTAGAACTTATTTCTTCAATTTTTCAATATGCTAATATTTTCTTCCTTGCTCTTTTTTTTTTCCATAAAGCTGTATCTTCTGAGGAATTTCATGGAACACATTTTGGAAATGCTATCATATAAAATTTATAATGTGTAGACATTTTTATTCAGACTTCAAAATATATTGTCATTTCCATGAGGTTCTCATAAGCCTTTTTAAGCAGAAAATGTGGATTCAAACAGGTTAGCATCATCTTCAGGAGCTGCGTTACTGAACTATGGGAAATCTTACTCATTTTTATTCATTTTCCTTTCATTTTATGATATCTCAGACTTGTACTAGTACTTTTTTTATTTTCTTGGTTCAAGCTGAGAGTTTTCTTTTACTTTTCGTTTTATGTAATCATTTTTTATTAGAAGTATTAAATGGTTCCCTTAACTGTCATAGTCTCAGAGGAAGGAACATATGAGAGACAGCATTAGTAGATGTTGACTAGCAAGGGAGTGTCTTCTAAGGGCAGCAGCAGGCTATTAGAACAGAAACTAATTATGGTAACTGTTTTCATATTTTTACTAATGTCCTTAGATGAGCAAAATTACATACACACATGGATAGCATATTCCATATCAATGCATTTCTATTCCTGCATATTCAAGATGGATTTCAGCCCTGCCATTTACTTGCATACGTGTTGTGGCACTTAGTCACATGCTTAATCTCTCTGAAGAGCTTAAATCACATAACTAACTCAGGTGACTTTACCCTGGTCTCCAATGAGGCATAAAAAAAATCTAAATGTATACAGAGAGAAAAAGTTCTTACTCTGGGAAGACAACTACTCACCTGAATAAAACAGGAAAAAATCAACAACAGCATTATGGGAATATACTGACTAGTTCTATCTAGGCAAAATCAAAGAAGAGAGTGGGAATACTTTGTTGGGTGGAAATTTAAGAGCACCAAATTGAATTCATGAGAAATATAAGGGGGCTGAGATAAAACCCTATTCCTCATTGACAAAGCAGGGATCAGGAGTCCAAGAAAAATGTGACTGATGATAACAAGACCAACAAACAAGAAGCACAAAAGAAAGAGTGATGAATTGTCTCATCAAGTGGTGCTATTCACTATACCCGCATGACTGTCAACCCAGGCCTGATCATGCAAAGCCCCAGGGGAAGAGCAAATGATAAATATACAAAGGCAAGTATAGGAAAGTGAACATCTGGCAAGAAATCATTAAAAATGAAACTCATTGAAAGGCTCAAAAGAGATAGCTTAAAGTGATAAAATACTTAGAAGTTAAAACAGCAATAAACTGATATGTGTTTCAATATTTATAAAAAAATATGGCTTCAAAGTTTTATAAAACAAAAAACAGAATTAAAAATTCTACAATTATAGTCTTTAATATATTTTACTAACACAAAGAGCAAGAAGCCAAAAAAATAAAATGAAATAAAATTTACAAAAATCAAGTAACATAAGTGGCAAGAAGAGTCAAGCAAATCTACTTAGAGTTAACACAAAACAAACATTCTTTTCATCAACCTTTTAACATTTGTAAATATACAACCTAGATCAGGACACAGAGAAAATGTTAACAAATTGCATAAAGCAAAAAATCATACAGTCTATATTCATTAACAAAAATATATGAAATCTTAAAAGAAAAAAAAAAACATCCAAACAAAATATATTCACTTGGGATTTATCTTCTAAGATAGCTTCTGTAACTAGAAGAAAATCTTAACTAAGTCACAATCTACTAAAAAATGAATGTTATAGAGAACTATGTATATTATAATTTGTAGACGAGCCAATGAGTACTCAAAAAAGTTTTATCCGAAATGTTTTAATTTATTAAAAATAAAATTAAGAGGGATCCAACATGGCAGTGAGAGGGGAGGCAGCGCTTTCAGTACCTCCTCAACAACGGGGTCAGAGAGACGCATGGATACGCTTAGATTCGACCTGCTGAGAAACTCCTAGCAAAATTCCACTAAATAGAGATCGGCCAGGAATCGGTAGGATTTTTGGCGGTGACAGTCTGCACTAGACGAGTGAATCTCCGCCACGCAGCGCAGAGGTCCAGACCCACCAGCCGCTGCCCGCGCGACTCGGCGACTGTCGGCTGCCTGCACGCGGCCCCCG
>NW_026000174.1:1196255-1261046 GCF_001458135.2 Marmota marmota marmota
GAGGGGAGGGGAGGGGGGATAGTAGAGGATAGGAAAGGTAGCAGAACATGACAGTCACTAGTATGGCAATATGTAAATCAATGGATGTGTAATTGATGTGATTCTGCAATCTGTATATGGGCTAAAAATGGGAGTTCATAACCCACTTGAAGCAAAATGTGAAAGATGATATATCAAGAACTATGTAATGTTTTGAACAACCAACAATAAAAAAATAAATAAAATAAATAAATAAATAAATAAAATAAATAAAATTAAACATTCAATTGAAGATGTTGAAAAATAATCCATAAAAACAATACAATTAATGTTGATTAACTCAAAATTAATTTAGAAAAACAAAAATGTAATAAAAAATTAAGGGCCAAAAAAGTAAAAAAAAAAAAAAAAGAAATTATTCAATGATTAAAAAAATTCACTGGAGGCTTTTCATTTGAGGAGAACAATATATAGACAAACATCCATCAAATCTAATCAAGGAAAAGGGAATAAACAGCAATTAGTAATGAGAAAGGAGGTACACAGATAAAGCTATATAAAACTACAAGATAAATTTTACATCAATAAATTTGAAAATACAGATAAACTGAAAATTATTCTGGGAAAATATACATTAACTAAATGAAATAAAAGTAAATAGAAAACTTGGACTTTGATGGTAAAATGTCATAAAGGGCACTTAAAATTATCTTATTTTAAAAAGCATAATCTAAAATATTTTAATGATAAATTTTACCATGAGAAATCAACATGGAAAAACATGGAAATATTGATAGCATTTTTCTGACAAGGTAATTTTGGTAGAGAAATCAAACAAGGAATGAAATGAAAGAAAATAATAGGGCTAACATTAAAAACAAAGATTTTTTTTTAATAATTCCAAATAAAGTACTTAAATATTGAATTGTGAAACTCAATAAACTAATAATACTTCATGAACAAGTATTATTACAGTAGGATTATGAGTACTCAATATTAGAAATTCGAGTGGTAGAGTTGACACCATTAGTGTATTAAAGAGAAAAATGTTATCTGTGAAAGAATAGGATAAGAGCACACTTAAAAATAATTAACACCAATTCCTAATTAACATAAAACAAATCATCAGCTAAAAATAAAAGGGAAGTGTCTTCAGATAGAAAAAGCTATTGGTAATCTATAGCAAATATGACACTGATAACAAACTATTAGAAGAATTCCCATTGAGTCCGAAGTGCAGGAAGTGTGCATTATGTGCACAATTTCTGAAGCAATAATGAAATTTTTGCCCTAAGTGGGGCATTTCTGAGAGGTAAATAAAAAGTGTTAGTGCTACTAGCTCAATGGCTTTATTTGGGACAACTCTTTCCACCTAAACTGTTCTGAGCAAACTCCAGCATGAGCCCACTTCATCAACCTGCTACCACATGTGATATTTGACTTCATAGATAAAACTCTTACGTCAAGGAAAATAAAGCAGATAAAATGTTTAAAAAGACAAATCCACCTAAAGATTCAGCTACCTGTAAAATCCAGGGCAATCTAGAAATAAAATGTTAAATTCAAAGATATGAAAAAACAAAGAAAGGAAATCACTAGTTGTGAGCCACATGACTCTGGGCAAGTAATTTCTTGTCAGTGCTAGGATTCTAAGACCTGCTGAACCAGTAGGGACAGTTAAAGACATAAACGCAATAATTTCTAAATTATGAAACAAACTATCGCCTTGATAAAAATCTTAGCACAGGGAAAAAGTGCTGGTGAGGACAACATTTTAGAATGCTTCCCAAAGTGATTTCTGAAAAACAAAATGTTAAGGGATTCTTAGGAGCTGTCTAGCTAGATCACATGAGGGGAACACAGGAATAGCACAGGCATGGGCACATGAAAGTATATGGAGTGCTCAGAAAAGTACCATGAGTTTATTGTTATCAGTTTTGCTAACTAGAGCACAGTGATGTACAGCAGACCTCTAGAACTTGTTCACCTGGAAAACTGAAACTGGACACCCACTGAATAGCAGTTCCTCATTTCCCCCTAGCTTTTGTCTTAAAAACCATCATTCCACTCTGTTTTTACAACTTTGACCATTTTAGATACTTCATGTAAGTATAATCATTGCAGCATTTGTCCTCCTGTGACTAGTTTATTTCACTTAGCATGATACCCTCAAGCTTCATCCATACTGTCACATATGACACATTTCCTTCTTTTTAGTTGTCTTATCCAATTATAATAATAAATCAATAATATCAATATTCTATTATATGTATATACTCCTTTTTTACATATTCATCCATCAATGGACATTTAGGTTGCTTCCTTCTCTTAACTAGTATGGGAATAATTAAAAGAAAAAAATATCTTTTTTGTTAAATGCATGCTTCCCAAGACCCTTCTAGAAAATATGAAGTAAGCAGTACAATGGCATGAAAATGGTGGGTTCATAATATTTCATTCAGTCTGCTAAATACTATTAGGCATTGGATTGCTTTGTTTTTTTCTTTTCCTCTTTCCTTCCTTCCATCCTTCCATCTGTCCATTCTTTCTTTCTTTTCTCCTATCTTTTGGTGCTGGGAATTAAACCCTTGAATCCAGGGGTGTTCAATCACTGAGTAACATTTGAGACAGAGTCTTTCTAAGTTCGCCTGGCTGGCCTCAATCCTGTGGTCCTCCTACCTTAGCCTCCCAAGTCACATGCACCACTGCTCCCAGCATTGAATTGTTTTTGACTAACTTTCAACGTATTAACATAAACATATTTTACTGAGCAATTTTGCCACTGTGACCAAAAGGCTTGACAAGAACAATTAGAGGAGGAAGTTTATTTGCCTTTCAGTTTCAGAGGATAGCTCTGGGCAGAACATCATGACGAAACGGCATTGGTGGAAGAAAGCAGCTCAGGACAAGGCAACAAGGAAGGAGAGAGAGTTCTGCTCACCAGGACCGAATATCAACCCCAAGCCAGAACACCAGTGACCCACCTCCTCCAGCTACTAGTTATCACCTGCCTCTAGTTATCACCCAGTTAATCCATATCAGTGCATTAATCCACTGATTAGGTTACAGCTTACTATCTGATCATTTCATCCAAGAACATTCTTGCATTGTCTCACACATGAGCTTATGAGGGGACACCTCATATCTAAAATAACAACATCTTGCTTAATTTGGAAATAAATTATGAATACTATAAAATAAAATAATCAATTTGATTTTTGCATTTCAGATATACTCCCTAATATCAGATCATGGAAGCAGGCAGTTCTTGCATACTATGTAGTGTCATTTCAATTACACTTAAATTACACTCAGTATCTAAATATGAAATAGTCTCAAGTATGATTTTATTTGTCATTTGAACTCACTTTTCTTTCAAATACAATTAGAGTAAATTTTATAAAGCTTTTTGGTAAATAGAAAAGAATAGTAATTTGTCTTTATATATAATTCATTCAAATCATAAAAACTTAATGAATATCTGCTATTTTCCAGGGCTGTTTTCTAGGACCTGTTGTCCAGCAATAAGCAAAAGAAATAAAAATTATTATCCTCAAGGACCTTATTTTTTATTATGTGTATAAATACGTAATAAATACAGCATGTTGTTGGAAAATTCGAGAAACAGAAATTGAAAAGCAAAGCATAGTATATATCAGAAAATACATGCTATCAAAAAGTTATCAGTAAAGGAGATATAAACTCAGAAAAGGGGAGTAATTTTAGATAGGCTCATCAGGAAATATTTTTACATTTAGATGACATAAAGCAATAACTTGAGGGAGGTACAAAAGCAAGTCATGAAAATATCTGGGGAAAGGAAATTCCAGTTACAGAGAAGCATGACATCCTGTGTTTAAAAAGGAGGAGAAAGAGAAGGAGAAGGAAGATATTTCAAATAGAGGAAACAGGAAGAGTAAAGATCCTGAGGAAGGAGTGAGTCTAGAAATGTCAGGAATAACAAGAAATCTCATGGGACTAAAGAGACTGAATCTAGGGTAAAGTGCCAGGGCTGACATCAGAGAGAAAGCCCAGAGTCAACTCATGGAGAGCTCTGTGAGCTATTATAAGGAAGATGACTTTTACTCTGAGGGTTTTGAGCAGAAGCATACATTATCTGATTTATTTTGAGACAATTAGTCTAAAAGCCCTAAAATTGTTAGGAAGCAAAATTAAAAGCAGGAAGGCTGGCAGTTGCATTGGAGATCATGAGAAGCAGTCATTTTATACACGAGTGTGTGTGTGTGTATGTGTGTGTGTGTGTGTGTGTGTGTAATAAAGTTATCATGATTTGTTAATGGGTTGGATGTGAGTGTTAAAGAAAGGAGAGCTGAGAATGATTCCTGGGGTATTGGCCTGGACGGAGTTGCCCTTAACCGAATTGTGAAAGACTGCAGTTGGATCAGATCTTACAGGGATCAGGACATGTTAGATTCAAGATTTCTATTAGGGTGGATATCATATTAGGATAGGATATAACTATAAAACATGTTGATTATGAAAAATAATGTACGAGAATACCTTATTGTACATGTATAATTATTACATAGTATATATCAATCAAAGATAATTTTTGCCAGGAACAGTGGCATATGCCTGTAATTCCAGTGGCTCAGGAGGCTGAGGCAAAGAGTTCAAGAGTTCAAAGCCAGCCTCAGCAAAACCAAGGCACCAAGCGACTCAGTGAAACCCTATCTCTAAATAAAATACAAAATAGGTCTGGGGATGTGGCTCAGTGGTCAAGTGCCCCTGAGTTCAATCCCCAATACCCTATCAATCAATCAATTTATTTTAACTCAAAATTACTTCTTAACCAATACCTCTTAAAATTATGATTTGTTCAAACCTAAGGGATTGTTGTGAGATTATATAATATGAAAGGGGTTCACTAATCAAAGATTGAAAAATACTTCTCTGCATTATTCTCATAGTTACTTTTAGCTTAAAATCGCTAAACTTTATGATAAGGGTACACCTAAGCAAATGTTTTACAAGTGAAAGGGACGTTTGTGTGGTAAATGAGATAAACCTGAGTAATAAGTCTCAGTCCTGGCTGAAGAAAGTGACATGTACCTGTATAGTCCCAGCTACTCAGAAGGCTGGGAGTTCAGGCTCATCCTAGGCAACAAACATATTGAGAATCCATCTCAAAAACCAAGCAAAAAACTACAAAACAAACAAAAACCTTAGTCCTTACTCTGGCTCAAAGGCAAAGTCTCTACCCAATTTCACTAATACTCTTGCTGCAAGATACCCTCTGGCACTTGAAGGTCAACATTGTTAGTAAGCAAGAAATTCATTGGTATAACAACACTCTGGACTTTTCTGCCTCAGAAGCAATACAGCTAGTTGGCAGAAGACCTGATATTCAAAACTCTCCATCAGTCATTTCAACATATCTTATCTCATGCTGCTTGACAAGATGCTTCCTTTTGGATCATCCCACACTTCAATTTCATGCCTGGTTCCATGCCTAGAAAAAAGAGAACACTTGGAAGAGAATGAAAGCATGAGTTCGGGTGTTGACTTGGCATCCAGTAGGACAAAGTGGTAGTATTTCATCCAACAGAAAACAGAGCATCCTTCCCTGGGATAAGCCATCACCTGAAGAATAGGGGGCCACTGGAACACCTAAGAGTTACCCAAACTGGTAGTGGGATTGTCAGGGAAACATTCCTAGAGAAGGTAATACTGGAGATTAGGAATTGAAGGAGCACTATCCATAAGACATTATTGGCAGAGGAAGTAGCATGTAGAAAAGTAAAAGTGTGAAGTTCAGTCATCAAGGGGTTTGGTAGAACTGAAGTGTAGGATTCTTACATGACGAAGTGTCAGGAAAATGGCTAAGAAGTAAAAAAGAGGGGGGAAAAGGCTTCTATGCTATGCTAAGATGTTTAGAAAAGGAGTCAGTGAGAAGTTATATAGAATAGATTGGCATAACCAGATATTTGTTCCTAATATATATGATAGAAGTGAAAACAGTGGAAAAGGGGAGGAGATATCAGGCCAGGACAAATGGTAAACCACTTGAGAAATAATGAGAGTGGGAGCTGTGAAGATGGTGAAGAAATGGTGAACTGAGGAAGCCTGTCCAGGGCTTGGCAATATAGTGTCTACATATGTGTTAGTTTCATTCTTAGCACGCATTCTCTCTCTCTCTCTCTCTCTCTTTCTCTCTCTATAAATATGAAATTTCAGAGAGTCTCATTGATCAGTCCAGTGCCACAGTTAGTTCATGAAAACGTCAGGACCAAGAAAAGGAAGAGTTGAGCATCTGCTATGTGCTTACAATTGGACATAGAAAACAAATAAGGCCAGCTTTTTGCTCCAGCATGCTGCTTCTCTCTTGTTTGAATCCTTTGCTTGCTCAATATATAATTGCTTTAGTTTCAATATATAATTGCTTTAGCAGAGAAAACCACAGATACATTCAGATCTAATTTATTCTTTTGCTATAGCCTCTGCTCACCATGTGGACAGGTGGTTTAAAAATCATACATAGATGAAATTCTGGAGAGGTAGAACAGAGCAACTGCTCTGATCAAATTCAGGATGATATCAACATCCAAATGGTTTAGAAGATTAGATCAGAAATGGTTCTGTCTCTCCATCCCAACTCTTTCCTGGACAGAGTAATTCAGAATGGTCCCAAATGACTTCTTGCTTTAAAAAAAAAGAATATCATATGTTACTTATGCAAAAGCCAACTTGGAAATGCTTTCAGCAAAGGAGTGAGACATGGTATATATCACCATTTCTCCCAGAATTCTTCAGAAATGAGTCTGACAAACTTCTGGCTCAGAAGCCCTGTCCCAGGGAATGCAGCCACTGCTAACATCATCCATATGTGTGGACAATATGCTAAAAATCCATTCTGTCAAAGGATTGGCAAGGCTGCATGGTATAGTGCCTAGAGGAAAACAGATTCAAGATTATAACCACCTTGTCCTACCTGGGGCTATATTGATTAATTTATTTTAACTCAATCTTACCATTACATTATTCATTTTTTTTTTTTTTTGGACCCGGGGAGAAGCATGTGCAACTCCATGCTGTTGAGACACACATGCCCTCTCTGCACCCATGTTCTGTCACTGCAACTCTCCTCCTCTTTGCATTGATGTCTCACTTCTTCTTAGTAAAACTGGTTATTCAGAGTGCCGGAAACGTAGGAAGAACTGTCAAACATGCACCCCATCCCCAAGTGTGAGCGGCTTTCTCCCGGTGTCTGACTAACAAGGTCAAGATTCTATGCAAAGCTCATGTGCCCATGCTTAGGACAATTGCTGTTGTCAGAGAGAAGGAAAATAGATCCAAGGTTGATTTCTGTTCTGGCCATTCCTACGTTCAGGATCCCAAAAGGAGGAAATGGAGAAGCAGCTCCCACCCCACCACACTCGCCTTAATTAAAGATGGCTCTTAACTGAAAGGCCATCCAGCCATTTTACTCTTCTTTTTTTAATTTTTTTATTGTTGGTTGTTCAAAACATTACAAATTTCTTGACATATCATATTCCACACTTTGATTCAAGTGGGTTATGAACTCCCACCTTCACCCCATACACAGATTGCAGAATCACATCAGTTACACATCCATTGATTTACATATTGCCATACTAGTGTCTGTTGTGCTCCGCTGCCTTTCCCATCCTCCACACTCCCCCCTCCCCACCTCTCCCCTCCCCTCCCCTCCTCTCTCTCTACCCCCTCCACTGTATAACCCTGAGGGTCTCCTTCCATTACCATGCAATTTCCCTTCTCTCTCCCTTTCCCTCCCACCTCTCATCCCTGTTAAATGTTAATCTTCTTCTCCTGCTCTTCGTCCCTACTCTGTTCTTAGTTACTCTCCTTATATCAAAGAAGACATTTGGCATTTGTTTTTTAGGGATTGGCTAGCTTCACTTAGCATAATCTGCTCTAATGCCATCCATTTCCCTGTAAATTCTATGATTTTGTCATTTTTTAATGCAGAGTAATACTCCATTGTGTATAAATGCCACATTTTTTTTATCCATTCGTCTATTGAAGGGCATCTAGGTTGGTTCCACAGTCTTGCTATTGTGAATTGTGCTGCTATGAACATCGATGTAGCAGTGTCCCTGTAGCATGCTCTTTTTAGGTCTTTAGGGAATAGACCAAGAAGGGGAATAGCTGGGTCAAATGGTGGCTCCATTCCCAGCTTTCCAAGAAATCTCCATACTGCTTTCCAAATTGGCTGCACCAATTTGCAGTCCCACCAGCAATGTACAAGTGTACCCTTTTCCCCACATCCTCGCCAGCACTTGTTGTTGTTTGACTTCATAATGGCTGCCAATCTTACTGGAGTGAGATGGTATCTTAGGGTGGTTTTGATTTGCATTTCTCTGACAGCTAGAGATGGTGAGCATTTTTTCATGTACTTGTTGATTGACTGTATGTCCTCCTCTGAGAAGTGTCTGTTCAGGTCCTTGGCCCATTTGTTGATTGGGTTGTTTGTTCTCTTATTGTCTAATTTTTTGAGTTCTTTGTATACTCTGGATATTAGGGCTCTATCTGAAGTGTGAGGAGTAAAGATTTGTTCCCAGGGTGTAGGCTCCCTATTTACCTCTCTTATTGTTTCTTTTGCTGAGAAAAAACTTTTTAGTTTGAGTAAGTCCCATTTGTTGATTCTAGTTATTAACTTTTGTGCTATGGGTGTCCTATTGAGGAATTTGGAGCCCGACCCCACAGTATGTAGATCGTAGCCAACTTTTTCTTCTATCAGACGGCGTGTCTCTGATTTGATATCAAGCTCCTTGATCCATTTTGAATTAACTTTTGTGCATGGCGAGAGAAAGGGATTCAGTTTCATTTTGTTGCATATGGATTTCCAGTTTTCCCAGCACCATTTGTTGAAGATGCTATCCTTCCTCCATTGCATGCTTTTAGCCCCTTTATCAAATATAAGATAGTTGTAGTTTTGTGGATTGGTTTCTGTGTCCTCTATTCTGTACCATTGGTCCACCCGCCTGTTTTGGTACCAGTACCATGCTGTTTTTGTTACTATTGCTCTGTAGTATAGTTTGAAGTCTGGTATCGCTATACCGCCTGATTCACACTTCCTGCTTAGCATTGTTTTTGCTATTCTGGGTCTTTTATTTTTCCATATGAATTTCATGATTGCTTTCTCTATTTCTACAAGAAATGCCGTTGGGATTTTGATTGGCATTGCATTAAACCTATAGAGAACTTTTGGTAATATCGCCATTTTGATGATGTTAGTTCTGCCTATCCATGAACAGGGTATATTTTTCCATCTTCTAAGATCTTCTTCTATTTCTCTCTTTAGGGTTCTGTAGTTTTCATTGTATAAGTCTTTCACCTCTTTTGTTAGGTTGATTCCCAAGTATTTTATTTTTTTTGAAGATATTGTGAATGGAGTGGTTGTCCTCATTTCCATTTCAGAGGATTTGTCGCTGATATACAGGAATGCCTTTGATTTATGCGTGTTGATTTTATATCCTGCCACTTTGCTGAATTCATTTATTAGCTCTAATAGTTTCTTTGTAGAGCCTTTTGGGTCTGCTAGGTATAGAATCATATCATCTGCAAATAGTGATAATTTAAGTTCTTCTTTTCCTATTTTGATGCCTTTAATTTCTTTCGTCTGTCTAATTGCTCTGGCCAGTGTTTCGAGAACTATGTTGAACAGAAGTGGAGAGAGAGGGCATCCCTGTCTTGTTCCAGATTTTAGAGGGAATGCCTTCAGTTTTTCTCCATTCAGAATGATGCTAGCCTGAGGCTTAGCATAGATTGCTTTTACAATATTGAGGTATGTTCCTGTTATCCCTAGTTTTTCTAGAGTTTTGAACATAAAGGGATGCTGTACTTTGTCGAATGCTTTTTCCGCATCTATCGAGATGATCATATGGTTCTTATTTTTAAGTCTATTGATGTGGTGAATAACATTTATTGATTTCCGTATATTGAACCAGCCTTGCATCCCAGGGATGAATCCTACTTGATCATGGTGTACAATTTTTTTGATATGTTTTTGTATCCGATTCGCCAGAATTTTATTGAGGATTTTTGCATCTAGGTTCATTAGAGATATTGGTCTGTAGTTTTCTTTCTTTGAAGTGTCTTTGTCTGGTTTAGGTATCAGGGTGATGTTGGCCTCGTAGAATGAATTTGGAAGTTCTCCCTCTTTTTCTATTTCCTGAAGTAGCTTGAAAAGTATTGGTATTAGTTCCTCTTTAAAGGTTTTGTAAAACTCTGCTGTATACCCATCCGGTCCTGGGCTTTTCTTAGTTGGTAGTCTTTTGATGGTTTCTTCTATTTCCTCAATTGATATTGGTCTGTTTAGGTTGTCTATATCCTCCTGACTCAATCTGGGCAGATCATATGACTTAAGAAATTTATCTATGCCTTCACTATCTTCTAATTTATTGGAGTATAAGGATTCAAAATAGTTTTTGATTATCTTCTGTATTTCTGAAGTGTCTGTTGTGATATTGCCTTTTTCATCCCGTATGCTAGTAATTTGAGTTCTCTCTCTTCTTCTCTTCGCTAGCATCGCTAAGGGTCTGTCGATTTTGTTTATTTTTTCAAAGAACCAACTTTTAGTTTTGTCAATTTTTTCAATTGTTTCTTTTGTTTCGATTTCATTAATTTCAGCTCTGATTTTAATTATTTCTTGCCTTCTACTTCTTTTGCTGTTGTTTTGCTCTTCTTTTTCAAGGATTTTGAGATGAAGTATGAGATCATTTATTTGTTGGTTTTTTCTTTTTTTAAGGAATGAACTCCAAGCAATGAATTTTCCTCTTAGAACTGCTTTCAATGTGTCCCATAGATTCCGATATGTTGTGTCTGTGTTTTCATTTATCTCTAAGAATTTTTTAATTTCCTCCTTGATGTCTTCTATAACCCATTGATCATTCAGTAACCTATTGTTCATTCTCCAAGTGATGTATGCTTTTTCCTTCCTTCTTTTATCGTTGATTTTCAGTTTCATTCCATTATGATCAGATAAGATGCATGGTATTATCTCTACTCCTTTATATTGTCTAAGAGTTGCCCTGTGACATAATATATGATCTATTTTTGAGAAGGATCCATGTGCTGCTGAGAAAAAAGTGTAACTGCTTGATGTTGGGTGGTATACTCTATATATGTCAATTAGGTCTAGGTTATTAATAGTGTTATTGAGTTCTATAGTTTCCTTATTCAACTTTTGTTTGGAAGATCTGTCCAGTGGCGAGAGAGGTGTGTTGAAGTCTCCCATGATTATGGTATGGTGGTCTATTAGACTCTTGAACTTGAGAAGAGTTTGTTTGACGAACATAGCTGCACCATTGTTTGGGGCATAAATATTTATGATTGTTATGTCTTGTTGGTGTATGGTTCCCTTAAGCAGTATGTAGTGTCCCTCTTTATCCCTTTTGATTAACTTTGGCTTGAAATCTATTTTATTTGATATGAGTATGGACACTCCTGCTTGTTTCCGAAGTCCATATGAGTGATATGATTTTTCCCAACCTTTCACCTTCAGCCTATGTATGTCTTTTCCTATCAAATGCGTCTCCTGTAGGCAGCATATTGTTGGGTCTTGTTTTGTGATCCATTCTACTAGCCTGTGTCTCTTAATTGGTGAGTTTAAGCCATTAACATTTAGGGTTATTATTGAGATATGGGTTGTTCTTCCAGCCATATTTGTTTATTTCTGTTACTAAACATGGTTTGTTTTCCTCTTTGATTATTTCCCCCCCCTTTACTGTCCTACCTCCCACTGTTGGTTTTCATTGTTATTTTCCATTTCCTCTTCCTGTAATGCTTTGGCGAGGATGTTTTGAAGAGATGGTTTTCTAGCTGCGAATTCTTTAAACTTTTGTTTATCGTGGAAGGTTTTAATTTCATCTTCCATCCTGAAGCTTAATTTCGCTGGATACACAATTCTTGGTTGGAACCCATTTTCTTTCAGTGTTTGAAATATGTTATTCCAGGATCTTCTAGCTTTCAGAGTCTGTGTTGAAAGATCAGCTGTTATCCTGATTGGCTTACCCCTAAATGTAATCTGCTTCCTTTCTCTTGTAGCTTTTAAAATTCTCTCCTTATTCTGTATGTTGGGCATCTTCATTATAATGTGTCTAGGTGTGGATCTCTTATGATTTTGCACATTCGGCGTCCTGTAGGCTTCTAGGATTTGGGATTCTGTCTCATTCTTCAAGTCTGGGAAGTTTTCTCGTATTATTTCATTGAATAGACTGCTCATTCCTTTGGTTTGGAGCTCTGTACCTTCCTGTATCCCAATGACTCTTAAGTTTGGTCTCTTAATGTTATCCCATATTTCTTGGATGTTCTGCTCATGGTTTCTTAACAGTCTTGCTGAGCTGTCTATGTTCTTTTCCAGTTGAAATACTTTGTCTTCATTGTCTGATGTTCTATCTTCTAAGTGTTCTACTCTGCTGGTAGTATTCTCCATTGAGTTTTTAAGTTGGTTTATTGCTTCCTGCATTTCTAGGATTTCTGTTTGTTTGTTTTTTATAACCTCTATCTCCCTGTATAGTTGATCCTTTGCTTCCTGGATTTGTTTGCGTAATTCATTGTCGAAGTGATCTTTCATTGTCTGATTTTGCTGTTTAATGTCTTCCTTGATACTCCAGATCATCTGAAGCATGTATATCCTGAATTCTTTATCTGACATTCCATCTGCTGCAGCTGTTACCTCTTCTAAAGTTGCGTTGACCTGCATTGCTTGTGGTCCTTTCTTTCCTTGTCTTTTCATACTGCTTGCGTATCTTTCCTGCAGGTGCGGGCGGCGGCTCTGCTCTCTCCTTATTCCAATTGGGGTGTCGTGGCTACCACGCCGGCAGGTCATTGTGCCTGTTCTGGGAGCTGGCGGCGGCTCTGTTCTGCCCCTACTCCAATTGGGGTGACGAGTGTACCACGCCGGCAGGCCACCGGGCCTGATCCGCTGGTCGGTTGCAGGTTTGCCTACCCTGCAGGCGCGGGCGGCGGCTCTACTCTGCCCCTACTCCAAATGGGGTGACGTGTCTGTCGTACCGGCAGGCCACTGGGCCTGTCCCGCTGGTCGGTCGCAGATCTGCCCACCTTTCGGGCACGGGTGGAGGCTCTGCTCTGCCCCTACTCCAATTGGGGTGTCGTGACTACCCCGCCTGCAGGACGCTGGGCCTGTTCCTGGCACGGGCGGCGACTCTGCTCTGCCACTACTCCAATTAGGGTGGTGTTTGTACCACGCCGGCAGGCTCCTGGGCCTGATCCGCCGGTCTGTTGCAGGTCTGCCTACCTTGGAGGCGCGGGCGGCGGATCTGCCCTGCCCCTCCTACCACGCCTGCGGACCCCTGGGCCTGATCTGCAGGTTGGTCACAGGTCTGCTCACCCTGCGGGCACGGGTGGCGGTTTCGCTCCACCCCCACTCCAATTGGGGTCACGTGACCACCACACTGGCAGGGCCTGATCCGGACGTGGGCGAAGGATCTGCTCTGCCCCTACTCCAGTTGGGGTGACGTGTGTACCATGCTGGCAGGCCGCTGGGCCTGACCCGCCAGTCTGTCACAGGTCTGCTTACCTTGCAAGTGCGGGCGGTGGCTCTGCCCTGCCCTTCCTACCACGCCCGTGTACCACTGGGTCGCGGGTCTGCCCACCTTGCGGGCGCGGGTGGCGGCTCCGCTCCGCCCCCTCTCCAATTGGGGTCACGCGGTCACCACGCCGGTGAGCCGCTGGGCCTGCTCAGGGCGCTGGCAGCGGCCCGGCTCCTCCCCTCTGGCTCGATGACAAATCGAGAGAGACTCGGGTGTCTGTGCCTCACCCCCCCTACCAGGAGACCAACTGTTTCTGTCGCCGCTGGTATTGATGAACCATTACATTATTCTGCTGCTCAGAAAGGACATATAAAACATCCAAAGAAACATGCATCTATCTGAACCAGACAAACAAAACAGTATATATTCTCCTTATTCTGTGTCTAACTTTGAGATAGCAATGGTAGCTGGCCAGAAAATGCACAGTGAGAGAGAAGAGGAAAAGAAGGAGGCTTAGGAAGCTTTTAGCTAACTTGTTATTATTTCAATTAGAACAAGGGTTCATGAATGTTAGCCAAAAGTATTGACAAATGAATGAAATAGAAGGTTTGCATGAGTTTTCCAAAGGATGACTTCTTAACATGTCCCCATTTCTAACAGTTTGAGAATGCTCATCAGTTAGAAGTTCTCCTTTGCAGGATTATTGACGGCTGAAGCAAGATGATGTTTATGATCCATGCCTTGTGCAAGTTCATTATTACTGTTAATTTTAACAATAATAAGTTCCATCTAAATTATATTTGCATGAGCTGTTTGACACGTATATGATTAGGGCAGTTAAGATGTTGGAAATATCAAAACACTAGAAAAACTAGGGATAACAGGAAAATATCTCAACATTGTAAAAGCTATCTATGCTAATTCCTGCACCAACATCATTCTAAATGGAGAAAAATTGAAAGCATTCCCTCTAAAAACTGGAACAATACAGGGATTCCCCCTTTCACCCCTTCTATTTAACATGGTTCTTGAAACTCTAGCCAGAGCAATTAGACAGGCAAAATAAATTAAAGGGTTAAGGATAGGAAAAGAAGAACTCAAATTAGCACTATTTGCTGATGATATGATTCTAGACATAGAAGATCAAAAAATTTCACCAGAAATCTTATAGAACTAATAAATGAATTTAGCAAAGTAGCAGGATATAAAATTAACACCCATAAATCAAATGCATTTCTGTATATCAGTGATAAATTCTCTAAAAGAGAAAAGAGGAAAATGACCCCATTTACAGTAGCCTCGAAAAATAATAGTAAAATACTTAATGAAAGAGGTGAAAGACCTTTACAATGAAAAGTACAGAATACTAAAGAAAGAAATTAAAGAAAACCTTAGATGATGGAAAGATCTCCCTTGTTCTTGGAT
Source organism: Marmota marmota marmota (assembly GCF_001458135.2). Taxonomy (NCBI): domain Eukaryota; kingdom Metazoa; phylum Chordata; class Mammalia; order Rodentia; family Sciuridae; genus Marmota; species Marmota marmota. Next base: position 1,211,159 of record NW_026000174.1, read on the forward strand.
AGGCAGAATTAATATTGTTAAAATGACCATTATACCAAAAGCACTATATAGATTTAATGCAATTACAATCAAAATCCCAATGACATTCCTCATAGAAATAGAAAAAAAACAGTCATGAAATTCATCTGGAAAAATAAGAGACCCAGAATAGCCAAAGCAATCCTTAGCAAGAAGAGTAAAGCAGGTGGTATTACTATATGAAACCTTAAACTATACTACAGAGCTCTAATAACAAAAACAGCATGCTATTGGCACCAAAATAGACTTGTAGAGCAATGGTTCAGAATAGAGGCCACAGAGACAAACCCACATAATTACAGTTATCTTATATTAGACAAAGGTGCCAAAAACATATATTGGAGAAAAGATAGTCTTTTCAACAAATGATGGTGAGAAAACTAGAAATCCATATGCAACAAAATGAAATTAAACTCCTGTCTCTCACCATGCACAAAACTCAACTCAAAGTGAATCAAGGACCTAGGAAGTAAACCAGACACTGTACCTATTAGAAGAAAAAGTAAGTCCAAATCTCCATCATTTTGAATTAGACCCCAACTTCCTTAATAGGACTCCTATATCACAAGAATTAAAATCAAGAACCAATAAATGGGACTGATTCAAACTAAAAAGCTTCTTCTCAGAGAAAGAAACAATCACTGAGGTGAATAGAGAGCCTATATCTATATTTTTACTGCAAATTTTTACTATTCGCACACCAGATAGAGCACTAATCTCTAGGGTATATAAAGAACTCAAAAATCTTAACACCAAAAAAACAAATAACACAATCAAAAAGTGGGTCAGGGAACTGAACAGACACTTCTAAGAAGATGATATACAATCAGTCAACAACTATATAAAAAAAATGTTCAACATCTGTAGAGATTAGTGAAATACAAATCAAAACCATTCTAAGATTTCATCTCACTCCAGTCAGAATGCCAGCTATTAAGAATACAAACAACAATAAGTGTTGACAAGCATGTAGGGGAAAAGGTACACTCATGCATTGCTGGTGGGACTGCAAATTGGTACAACCAATATGGAAAGCACTATAGAGAATCCGTGGAAAACTGGGACTGGAACCACCCTTTGACCTAGCTATCACATTCCTTGGCTTATACCCAAAGTATTTAAAAATAGCCACATCAATGTTTATAGCAGCACAATTCACAATAGCCAAATTGTGGAACCAACCTAGATGCCCTTCATAAGATAAATGGATAAAGAAAAGGTGGTATATATACACAATGGAATATTACTCAGCATTAAAAGAGAATAAATTCATGACATTTGCAGGTAAATGGATGGAGTTGGAGAATATAATGCTAAGTGAAGTTAGTCAAACCCCAAAATCAAATGTTGAATGTTTTCTCTGATATAAGGATGCTGATTCAAAATGGGGATTGGGGAGGGGAACATGGGAGGAATAAATGAACTTTAGATAGGGCAAAAGGGAGGGAAGAAAAGGGTGGGACCATGGGGGTAAGGAAAGATAATGGAATGAGATGGACATCATTACCCTAAGTACATGTATGAAGGCACGAATGGAGTGACTTTTGTGTACAACCAGAGACATGAAAAATTGTGCTGTATATATATAATATGAATTGAGTCACATTCTGCTGTCATATATAACAAATTAGAATAAATAAAATTTTAAAAATTAAAAAAAAATGTTTGAAATGCTTCAACTTGAACTAGATCTTCTTAACTTCTGGTTTCAATACAAGTCCTACATCCATGATACACAGTTTCTTCTCCCTTTTAAAACACAGTATTTGCATAAAAAGCTGCCACTGTCAGGTCACAAGTGTACATTATAGTATATGGGATGTTGAGAAGTGACAAAAAATAAATGGCAGTCCTGGCAAGTAAGTGTGGTAAGTGTGTCGCTTTCTTAGAGAAGCAGTCATCATGTTAAATTGTAGTCTTGCCCTTACCCTTGTGTCTATATGTCCACAGAACAGGATTAAAGGACAACTGCTTCACTTACATAGGTTAGAGCATGAGAAAATAGTGTGGTAGCAGATGTTCTTTTAGTCTGAGTAAATATTGTATCAATAGCAAATCAAAAGGCAAACAGACCATGACCTAGATTGGAGTCCGACAGACCTGGGTTAAAATTCACATCCCATCACCAACTAACTGTGGTTTCTTAAGCCAAATAATTTAATTTCCCTGAGCCATAGTTCCATTTTCTGTAAAATAGAGATGACAATTACACACAGCCTATATCAGGGTTGCTTAGAGGACAAAATAATGTAATAATATGTATAAACACTGTTTTAATTTGAAGAACTATAAAATATATTATCAGCTGGCTGCAATTGCCACTAAAATACTAAAATATTTCTGTTTGGTCTTCTACCCACCGCATTTCTCTAGTTGCTCTGTTAAACTGAACCCTTGGCTACTCTTTGTCTTTCTTTCCCTTTTCATATCTTTATAACTCTCAATCTACCTTCAAAATGCATGCAACATATATCCAAAATCAGAATGCTTCAGACTAAACTACCATGACCTGGTTCAAGATGCTTTGTCTCCTCCATGGATTTCAGCAATACCTATTTAAAAGGACTCTTTGCTTCTAACTTTAGTTATGCTCACCCTGACCAAGTGTATTTTCAACACAATTTCCAGAATGATTCCTTTGAAATGTGAATCAAATCATGCTCCTCTTTGCTCAAAAGCATCGAGGATTCTAGTGACAATAAATGCCAAAATTCTTACCATTTCTATCAAGATCTTTTATTTCTTTAAGGCTATCTTGCTAATGAATGAGAACATACATTTCAACACAACTCCTAGTCTCTGAAGATGACTGAAGAAACAATGAAACCATTCACCCCCACATTTGTTCTTCCCCAGGTTGTGGACCAATCCCAACCAGCTCTCCATTTTTATTGCATTTTCTTCTTTATGGAATGTGGCTTTGGACCATGTTCTCAAAGCTTTAGCAAACAACCTTCCAACATATGCAGCATTGACACCCAGGTGGAATTTTTCAAAACAGGAATTTCATAGTAAAGTCAAGGGAGAGTCAGACTTGATCTCTGGTCTAAGACTGAAAAAGACCATTTTACTATCTTAGGTCTGTGCCGCTGTACCTGGTGCTCCTTTTGCCAGGACTGCCATTTATTTTTTTGTCACTTCTCAACATCCCATATACTATTTAAAGGTAAAGTTAGATGCCTCCAGTTTCCTGAATCCTTAACTAAAGTTCATCCAATCAACAGGGGTTGTTTCTTTTTCTTATTAGAAATTTCTTATTAGTTATCTTATCTTCTTATCCTTATCTTTTCCTTTTTCTTACCTAAACTCCTTGTCTGTGTCTGTTTAGTATTCATAGATTATCACTTTCTTAAGACAAAGTAACAGTTGCTCAATATAACATTGTCTCCCAGCAAGTAAAAAGTAGGTGCTTCAGAATTTTAGGGAATAAAGGGAAAAGGAAGAAAGCAGCATTCCATGCATGGTAAAATATCTTTTCAGAGAGATCTGGTCTCTCCCACTTCCCCACCTCCCTCTTCCTGCTTCTCACTTCAATATGCTGACAGCATCAGGAACATAGAATAAACCAGAGGTCGAGGGCATTAACCACAGAAGAATCATCTGGGGGAAGCTTTAAATACATGAATTCTTAAGTTTTGTCTCTGGAAAACTCTAGAAGTTCATGGATACATTTTGGCAGATATTTCTAGATTCCTGTACATTAGGATTTCTCTCTTTTACCCTTAGAAAGAGAGCTCCAAGTGATTTAAAATTCCTGATGCATAGAATGTACACAAAATAAGTAGAGTCTTAGCTGCTGTCTTAAACTCTAGGTTGATTTGAAGGATGAAAGTCACTTGCTAAGAATATGGGAAAGGAATAACTTAGATTCTATACTCATCAAAGTACTTGGAGGTGAAATGTAGATCAAGTGATCAGCGAATTTTGTAATAACTAGCTTAGAGGTTAATTTCTATTGATTTCAAGAGAAGATTGAAGTTCAAATAATAAAGGAAAAAAAATAAAAGAAGAAGATGTAAAAAGTCTTATCCCAGCATAGTACAAGATAGAAGGTGATCTTTGTAGAGAATGCAGTTTTCCAATTTACATAGTTTTCATCATGCTTTCTTCTTTGTTCTGCCATTATATTCACTGATAACTCTTGAAATTTGATTTAAGCTTAAGTTACTCTCAGGGAATGAATATGTGGACTAAAGATTATGGTGTTCTCTCCTTTAAAAATTGTATTTCACACTATAAATTAATATATTGACATTTTCGTAACTATACATTAGTCTCTGTGTGCTTGTTTTTTGTGTGAGTTTGTTCTACCATATATCAATAAAACCAGGTTTCTGAACCTGTGAGCCTCCAGATCTTTTCCCACTTAAAAAAAATCATACATTAGTATAAGTTCTGGTAAGCACTCCACGACCTTTTACTTATCAACCTATATTAATATATGAGAAATGAAAAAAAAGGAGGTCTAAAGATCTTGATTTAGGACTTGACTTTGACTGACTTGCAGGGAAATATTGATCAATAGTAGGTAGAGGGCTAGTGTTGTGGCTCAGTAGTAAAGCACTCTCCTCGAATGTGTGAGGCACTGGGTTCAATTCTCAGCATCGCATATAAATAAATAAAATAAAGGTCCACCAATAACTAAAAAAAATAAAATACACACACACACACACACACACAGTAGGTAGCATTTATATGTTTTATTCTTATGTCCCAGGCATTGTACTTTGACACCATACGTACATAATCCTGTTTAATTATCCCACCAAAACTACAAAAGGGAAGTAATTTTTGTGTCATGATTTGCATCTGTAATGTCCCCCAAAGGTTCATATGTTGAAGGTTTTGTCCCAGTGCCAGCAATGTTCTGAGAAATGATTGAATCATGAGGGCATTAAAGACATTAGTGGCTTAATCCTCAGATGAATTCATAATCTGAATAAATTATTGGAATGTGGTAGAAACTGCAGGAGATAGAATCTACTGAAGGAGTAGCTGCTTGTATGTATGCTCTTGGGAAGTATATATTCCCTCTGGCTCCTTCCTCTCTGTCCTATTTCCTGGCTGCAATGAGATACACAACCTTCCTCTGCCATGCCATTCCAACATATTCTGCCTCACCACAGACCCATGGCAATGGAGCCACTGAGCATGGACTGAAATCACAAGACAAAATAAATCTTTTCTCCTTTGCATTGAATTTTAAAGTTTGTTTGTTTGTTTTTTAATCACAGAGGCACCAAGTTGACAAATACATTGTGGCAGATATTTCTAGATTTCGGTACATTAGGAATTCTCTCCTTCACATTTAGAAAGAGAACTCCAATTTGACTAGAAGTTCTTGATGCATAGAATGTACATAAAATAACTGTAGCCCTTTGCTGCTGTCTTAAGCTCTAGGGTGATTTTAAGGATAATATTTGCTTGCAAAATATGTGGAATAGAAATAACCTATATTTTTTACTCATCAAAAATACAAACAATAATAAATACTAGAAAGGATGTGGAGAAAAAGGAACACTTTTATACTGTTGGTGGGATTGTAAATTGGTACAACCATTATGGAAATCATTGTAGAAATTTTTCAAAAGAATAGGAGTGGCTATTGTGAATTTGTGCTGTTATAAACATGGGTATGAATGTATCTCTGTAGTATGATGACTTTAATTCTTTAGGATAAATTCCAAGGAGTGGTAAAGCTGGCCATATGATGGTTCTATGCTTAGTCTTTTAAAGAACAAGCAGTCTAGGTGTCCCTCAATGGATGAATGGGTAAAGAAAATGTGGTGTATATACACAATGGAGTTTTATTCAGTCATAAAGAAAAATGAAATTATGACATTTGCAGGGAAATGGTTGGAACTAGAGACCATATGGTAAACACAATAAATCAAGCTCAGAAGGTCCAGGGTTGTATGTTTCTCTCATGAGGAAGCTAGAGAAGAAAAAGGAAAAGAAAGTTGGGGGCACATTTTGTGGAGATCAATGGGAGAACAGTAGAGGAAAGGGACCAAGGGATGAGAGGTGGGGAAAAAGGGGTTAAGTGCTTGGGAGTAATATTAGCAAGTTATATTGTATACATGTGTGAATATGTAACAACAAATTCCAATCACTATGTACAACTATAATGCACCAGTTTAAAAATGTGGAAAATGAAAAACCTGGGAATGGAACCATCTTACCATCCTAGTATACTACTCCTCAATATTTATCCTAAAGGATTAAAGTCATACTATAGTGATACATGCACACCCATGTTTATAGCAGCACGATTCACAATAGTCAAACTATAGAAACAATTGAGGTGTCCATCAATGGATGAATGGATAAACAAAATGTAATATACACACACACAATGGAGTTTTACTGAGCCACAAAGAAAAATCAAATGACATCATTTGTAAGGAAATAGATAGAATTTGAGAATATTATTGTTTTAATCAGCTCGTTTGCTTCTGTGACAAAAAGATCTGACAGGAACAATTGTACATGAAGAAAATTTTATTTGGGTCTCAGTCCATTGACAGCTGGCTCCATACCTTTGGGCTCAAGGTGAGGCAGGACCTCATGGCAGAATAGTGTGGCAGAGGCAAGCAGGAAACAGAGAGAAAGATATTCATTTGCTAATATACAAATATATGCCCCAAAGCCACACCCCAATGCCTCACTTCCTCCAGCGACATTCCACTTGCCTCCAGTTACCATTCAGTTAATCCCATCAGGGATTAATTCACTGACTGGGTTAAGGCTCTCAAAACCCAATCATTTCCCCTCTGATAGCTCTTGCATTGTTTCACAGGTGAGTTTTTGGGGGGACACCTCATATCCAAACCATAACATTTAAGTTAAACGAAATAGGTCCAACTCAGAAAATTAAGGGTTATATATTTTCACTCATGTGGAAGCTAGAGAGGAATAAGAAAAAGGTAGGGCTTGGGATGGATCTCATGAATATTGAAGGGCTATCAATAGAGGCAAGAAGGGACCAGGGGGAGGGAGGAAGTGAGGGAAAGGGGAAATACTGGAGAATGATATTAACCAAATTATATTGTTATAGTGTATGCATGTATGAATATGTAACACTGAATCCCGCCATTATGCATAATTATAATGCACTAATAAAATAAATATGGAGAAAATAGAAATAACCTAGATTCTTGGTAATATTAGAAACCACTATACCTTCCCTGACTTTATGGTCTCTGCAATTCTTTTACATGAAAAAGAAATAAACCACTGTTATTTGGAGCTTTCTTTATATGATGACAGACAATCCAAACTGCCATAGAACTGGATTCTCATTTTAGATTGAAGAAACAAAGGGTAGAGGGACTATGTAACTATTTGCGATCACACAAGCAGTAAATATTGAGCAGAAATATTTGTCTTGGTAATATGATTCCAAGGACAGTTCTTTAAACTATCATGTTTTATGACCTTCAAAAAAGATATTTTGCTTTCATGTTTGATGCAGAAGAGGCAAGATTATACCTGCTCGTGTGCTTCTTATGTGCCAGGTATTGTGCTTGGTATTCTTGCATGTATTGTCTTCTTAATACTTTAAGCTCAGGTTTCCTTGCATTTAAAAATCAAGTGCTATTGATAAATCATTCTTTTAATATATTCAAACACAAAACAACGAACCAAAAATGTTCCTTTAATCTTACAGGGAATATGTGTCAATCTGTAATTAAGGTTGACTAAGTTCTTTTCTCCAAGACAAGCCAGATTCAGCAGAGGAAATGATCTCTTCATCTCTTATAAAAACAATCTCCACATCTTGTACAACCACAAGAATGGGATTTTAACTAGAGTAAGTTATCATCCATGTATACATAATATGTCAAAATATACTCTACTGTTATGTATATCTAAAAAGAACAAGTTTTTTTTTTTAAAAAAAAGAACAAACTCCATAGATTCAAGCAAATGAAAACCAAATTTGATCTTGTCTTCTGCTTTCCATTCAGTTGTTCACACACCTTGGAAGTAGTATTAAAACCTTAAGACCTATTAGAAGCAGGACAAAAGAAAACAAGTAACTATTTCTCCTGCCATAGGAGAGAAATGAGAAAAGAAGGAGGATCCATTTTCCAAATCAGCGACTTCATTTGGCATGGATGAATAAAGAAGAAACATGTGTTCATGCACACACACACACACACACACAGAGCAAATAAAAACTGAAGTTAAAGAATTCTGAAACACAGTGTTGCACTCTTTGAATACAATTAAAGTGTTGGGTATTAATAAATGAAAACCAGAAAAATATGAAACACTTTTTGAGATTGTTGCATTATTTAATGTCAGGATAAAAACAATGTTCTAAACAGAAGCAAATAATAGATAACAGAAAAAGAAAAAGAATAGATTTGACTATAAAAATTAGAAGAAATACAAGTGATATATAGGGAAAAGCTCAATTTCATGAGAAATAAATGAACTACATATTATTATTATTATTTTTTTAAGGGCAGAGAACTCTATGGCCATCAGATCCTATCAATATGCAGTCCCACCCTCCTTGACATATGAGACACTAAGCTCCAGACACTTTGGGAGCACTTATGTACCTACTGGGGGGGTGTCTGCTCCTTTACTTTAGGTACAGATTCACTCACAGATGTGCCCCCTCTGCTAACTTTCAGTCCATAAAATTCCAGAAGTTTAGCTGCATGGGAAGAGACACACATGGACCTACTCCCCCATCTGTCCAGCATACCTGGACCATCTACACTCCTGTGCACTGTGGTTAGAGCATGAGGAGGCAATTTCTCCTATTAACTGTGACTTGGGACCATTGACTGACCTTTTCCCATTCCTTCTTTTTTTAAATTTTTTTTTTATTGGTTGTTCAAAACATTACAAAGCTCATGACATATCATCTTTCATACATTTGATTCAAGTGAGTTATTGAACTAATATTATAAGAATAATCATTTCCAAGAAATTAACAAAATATGTTTAACTGATAAAACTCAATCATCAAAAGATGATTAAACAGATATCTTCAAACACTGATGATTGGGAGAGAAATATATACAGGTTCTCTAGAAAGAATTTTGGCAGTGACCATTTACCTAAGAATTCACACCAAAATTTATATATAAAAATTTGATAGTATTACTACTTATGAAGTATAATTTTTCATTTTCTTGGAATAAAAGCTACTCTTAAATTATAAGGATTAACTTCCATTGAAAATATTCATTTAACAAACTACCTGGCATGCTTTATAAACATCCAGAAACAATTCAGTACTATTAGAATTATCAGAATAAAAATAAATTTACTCAAGGAGACTAAATACAAATAATTTAAAGTGTTTTTAGAATGTGAAGGTTCTCATCTAATGGCTGTGATAAGTATTTCATTAATTCATTCATTCACTTACTAATTCAGTAAATTATTTTTGATTGTCTTCTAGGTGTGAGGGACTGTGTTAGGCACTAAAGATGTAGAAAACAAATACAATTGTCACCTTCTTATGCCATTTGATCTATTGATATAGATAAAAACTCAATTAAATAATTAAATAGGAAAATTGCAACTGTAGAGATGTAGAGATGTATGCCTTAGTTAAGGTTAGATGTCCATCATAGTATATAAGATAGGGGAGAGACAATGGAAAACTTTAATTGTGAGCAAAGTAGAAACTTCATACTTAGAAATTAGATGGTCTTGATTTTAACTATTCCAGGGTAAATATGAAGGCCTCTGATACTTAGCTAATGAATGAGCCCTACTTTGCTGTTCTTTCTCCAAAACTTTGAAAATTTGTGAAAAATCTCTGAACTCATCCCTTATGAATCACAGGGGTTTATACTATGATCAGTATTTCCCCTAAGACTGATATATCTGGAAATGAAGGCATTAAAGAACCTACTACCTTTAATTGCCATAAAATTAGGAATTGATTTATTTATAGCTGTTTTGTCTGTACCTACTACCTGCCACATAGTGGATTCCTTATATCTACTTCTGTATTGATTGAACTGCTAAGATTATTAGTTTAGATGAGCCAAAGAAGGCTACATATTTCTCATCTTCCTTTTTAGTGTGTGTGTGTGTTTGTGCACGTGCACATGGCTGGGGATTGAACCCAGAGCCTTGTACATGCTAGGTAGGTACCACTGAGCTAGACCCTTAGAAAAATAAACTTGATACTGAGAAAATTGATGAGATAATATAAAATATGGCACTGATTATATAACAAAATAGAAAAGTTCCTGTATGTGAACATTCAGAAATACATAAGGAATAAATAGAATATTCATTCACAAAAAAGCTTGCTTGCTATACTTCATTTTTTAAAAACAGAAAGATAGTGATTATTAAACTGCATGCAATTTATTTTTCCAAGAGTCAAACCATCAAGTATATATTTGAGTGCCAGTGCAGAATACTATAGATACTGGGAATGCTTAATCTGATTTTACAAGATATGTACCTTGTCCTTGGAATATTTAAACAGTGATGTGGATACTTATACAAAAAAATATTGACAAAACTACATATGAGGGGAAAGGAAATGACAGAAACATTTTAATATTATTTAACCATTGAGTTCCAATGATGCTGCATGATCTACCAGGGTTCCATTTAAGGACTTGTTTATAATCCCAATCTTACAGATGTGATTCCTTGGTCTATGTTCTTTATTCAAGAAAACATATAACTGGAGTAGCATATACTGATATTCCTGGAACACTCTAAGTCATGCCTGTTGCCCTAGCATAATTTTGAAATTTTATTTTTATTATACATATTTAAGATATATAACATATTGTTTTGATATATTTATACATAGAAGAATTATTACTATAGTCAATCAAAGTAACAGAGTCACCATGTTTCATAGTTACCTTTGAAACTATGTGTGTGTGGAAAAAGCACCTAAACTCTACTCTCAAAATCCTTATTTAAAATATTAACTATATTCTTCGTGAATTACACTTTTAGACTTATGCAACCGATATAGCTTCAAATTTGTACCCTCCAACCATCTTCTTCCTATTTCCTCTCCCTCTGGCACTGGTAACCAACAGTCTATTCTATTTCTATTTATTTGACTTATTTATATATTTGGCATATAAGCGTGACCATATGATATTTTTCTTTCCGTGTATACTAATTTTATCGTGCATGATGTCCTCTAGTTTTATCTATGTTGTTTCGTGTGGCAGTATTTCCTTTTAAAACTGACTTGTGTTTGTGTGTATGTGTGTGTGTGCATGTGTGTCACAATTTCTTTATTCATTTGTCTGTCAATAACCTTTGGGTTATTTCTGTATCTTGGGTACTAAATAGCATATTTTTCATAGCATTCACTTTTACTCTTAAAAATATCCAAGTTTGGCTAGCCCATTATGAGGCCTCCCTACATATGCCTAAATATTAAATACCAGAAGACAATAAAAGTAAAATAATAATAATAATAATAATAATAATAATAATAATAATAATATTTAGAGCATCTTTGCCAGGCATAGACTTTGGAGCAAGACAAACGTATACTGAAACCCCTCCTATTCCACCCACTAGTAGTACCATGAGTTAGAAAGCTACTTAAACAAGTTATTTGATTTCCTGAAGACTCATCTTCCTCAGCTACAGAACAGAGATGGTGCTGGTGCCTTCCTTACAGGGCTGTGGTGATGAGTGTGGTAACACAGGGAAATGCTGGCATGGCACAAAATCAGGACATACATGAAATGGTTTCTCCCCAATGCACACGCAGGACCAGTTTCCTGATTGTCTGTTCCTCATAAATAATGGAGACCCACACCCTAGGAGTGGACATGGATAATAGTTCACACCCGACACACTTAAGGCCTTGTGGGAAAACATTTTCACCTCAGATCACCATATTGTTCAACTTGTTTTGATTATGAATTTTTTCCCAAAGAACTAGCCAATGAGTTGAAAATGACACATAAATAAATCCTACTCCTTTTAATCAGTAGAAAGTAGCTAAAATTTTACCTGTTCATAACTTTCTTTTGTGATTATTTTAGGATTAAAAAAATTAAATTCCCTGAGTTGTAACCTTCTAAAAACATGTCACTTCATATTACCTGAGTCATGAACTCTACCTTCTACTCAAAGTCTTCAAAGTTTTCTTTTTACCTAGCACTGAGCACACAAAGCCCTGAAAATAAAAGGAATGTGCCAGGAACACCTTTGTGCCTTCCTCAATTAACTGGGACATTCTGCAAGGCTTCTTGCAAGACAAAGTCCTTGATTCAGACTTGTGAAATGAGTAGAATTGTAGTAAGCAGGAATTCAAGAGGGAATACAGTTATCAAGATATAGAAGGACTAGGTAGATTGAAAAAAATGTAAATAATCAGTTCAGTGGAGGTAGAGTACAAATGATATCAGGTTCAAATTTGGAAATGAGAACTGAGTCCTATTTAGGTGCTATATCATGAGGGCTTTCAAACCTGGATTAACAAGATTGAACATTTTTAACTAAGTGGAGATTGTGGGAAACAGGAAAGCATGTGGACATAGACAGATAGAGCCGATCAGCTCCATTCTGCAATGTGGTTCTGAGCCTAGAATCACTTACTCTTGGACCAGTATAAAGGACAGACATGTTGGCCACCCAGTGGGCCATATGTGATGAAATGTGGATTCAAAGAGCGTAGCAGGGGCAAGAAGATCCCAATGCTAGAATTGATGAGATTTAGTGACTAATTAGATTTGGGTAATTAAAGAAGCCTAATAACTATGATTTTTTAAAAACTGGATTGAAAAATAATAACACCCTAACCATTTTGATATACACCTCAAAGGGAGGATTTATTATAAACAGAGTAACAGCTAACAGTTACTGAGCACTTGCAGTGTCAGGCACTGTTCTAACAGCATTACAACCATTATCTCATTTGCCTTTTCGTAATATGTCTAATAGTATTTTCAGATAAATAATTTGACACCAGAATGTCTAACACTCTCATGGGTCACATAGCTAGTAAGAGGTAAAAGTTAAGATTTTAATCAAAATAGCCCAGTCCAGAGTGGTCATAATCACTAGTCATTATTGCCTCACCATGGTTAAGATTTATGTCACAGAAAGCAGCATAGCAGCCCTTAGAAAAAATAAAAATAAATTAGGAAAAACATTGAAAAATAAAGCAGGATATGGTTTTCATCTTTGAGCTCTACCTCATTAACCATCTGGTAGACTACGGTGATTCCAGGAGAGCACAGCCTCTCAGTTCCTGAGCCTGCATGGTTGAGCTCAAATGGGCCTATCACATGTCCTCTCTCTCAGTTTTATTCTTATTTACATTCATACTCTCCTTCCAATGCCAAATTCCTAGCAAAGAAATTCTGACTGAATTATGATTACATGCCCACTCAGTCCAGTCACTGTGGGCCAAGAGGTTCACTAACACAGCTGCTTGTGGGACCCTCTCTGATATAAGAGGAAGTTATTCCTTGTCAATCACTGTAATTGCATAGACAATCCCATTTTTCTATCAACACACATCTTTGGACATAAAAGTTGAGTGGTCCAACTTTATGTTTGTATTACACAACTACATTAACAAGTCATTTGTTCAGTGTGGGAATTATTCTCTTCAAAAATAAAATATCCACAATTATCTTTACCAACCTTACTTCACAAAGTGGTTGCAAGGGACAGTGGAATTACAATTTCCACACAAATCAGATTAATAAAGTGTTTATTATGTATCAGCCCTATTTTAAGTTTTTTTTTTTTTGTAAATTATTGACTTATTATTGACATTCATTGTCTCATTGACCACATAAGTTCTAATTCATTCTCATTTCACAAGTGGAGAAACTGAGAAACAGGGAAGATAATAAAACTTGCCCAAGCTCACATGGCTGTAAGCAACAGGCCATGAAACACAACTCCCAAGTCCATCATTTTAACCACTCCAAACAGATGTGGAAACTTTTAGTAATCTACAAAGCACAATCAAATATGAAGAGGTTGATATTACTGTTAACCACTGCATTTAACACAAGGAATTGGATGGTGAAATCCAAAGAAAATGACTCAATATTTGGATCTTTGTATGGGCCATATTTTAAGACTCTATTTAAGTAGTTTTAAGAAAGACAGATATTCAATTCTGGCTTAACTTTATCCCAGGGGAGTCTTTTGGTAAACATTTGCTTTGGCTTTTGTGAGAAATGTGTTGATATCTCTATCAAAACTAGTACTCTTGGAGGGTTCATTTACTTTTGTGACTCACAAAATTTGTGTAATTTACTGATGTTTCAGGACCTCTTTTACTCACTTCTGGTTCCAGAGTAAGGTCCTACAGGGGGAGAAAAAAAAAGTGTGAGAAAAGATGATGAGCATAGCTGGGTCAAGAAACAACGAGCCAAAAGACTCAGAGGCTCCGGGAGGGGAGAAAAATTTTGGTCACTTCTCCAAAAAGCAAGTTCTGCAGGAACAGACTTTAATAAGTCTTTATTTTCAAGAATGCTTCCAAATTACCTCAGAGAAAATGAAGAAATGTATTGTTAAAATAAGTGGGATCTCAAAGAATACAGTATAGGATGTGTCTTGTAGCAGGGCATCCCTAGAGCTGAGGCTAGTGATCTTAGAAAAGGACAGGATCTTTGCTAGGAGGCCCCCACTCTTAATGTGACTCAGTGATAGTATATACAAACAATTCCCCTCCATTTCTGCTTCCAATTAATTCAGTTTATCAATGTATGTGAACCAAATTTAAATCGCAGCTTATCTTTTTGCACTAATTTGAATGGCCAAAATTTGATTTAGCTGTTTACACTGATACAAAAAGTTCATTCTCAAGGAGAGATTCAGTGTCCACAGTGTTTACTTAGCCAAAACTATGGGCAAAAATTAACTTTATGAGAAGAGAGTGTGGCTTATATAGGCACACAGACTATCCTAAGCCAGTCATTATTCCTGACCAATTGTCGATTTATGAAAGGGTTGCAAAACATCCTAAGGCAGGCCGTTTTTCTTCATAAGACTTGAGCTTGCCTTTGAAATATAAGACTATTCAAACAAACAAATATTAATAACTAAAATTCAGTGCCTACCTACACATTTTGTGGTAATAGCAGTAACATTGCTATAAAGACTCAGAGAAAAATAAAAATAAATGACAAGTAATTAGAGAAGACTTCCAGGGGAATTTGGGCTAGCCTTGGGCCTAGAAGGATTTCTGGGTCTGGGTAGGATAAGTACATGTCAAAAGGGTGGAAAGTGAAGGTTTCCTTTATTCATAGATTCATTGATGCTCTGAGTAGTAAATGAATCTCTTTTATGTGGCAGATCCTGTGGTTGGAAGTGCTCCATAAGTTCTTGATGAATGATGGATGAAGTATGTGCATAAATAAAAAGAATTTGATAGAGAACCGTGGAAGATAGAAAACTGAGATGGGGTCATTTTATGGAGGGATTTGAAAGCCAAATGATGGGCTTTCAGGAAATAGATAACTATTACAGACACTTAAATTAAGAAATGTTATGATAAAATTGCCATTTAAGGAAGATAACTGGAGATGAGATGTACAACTTGGAAGCAGAGAAACTAGTCAGAAGAATATGGTCACCCACTAGGCATAAGTTATTGAGGACTTGATTCAAGAGCAACAGACTGACGTGAATGATTATCTTAGTCTGCTTTGACTGCTATAACAAAATACTTTAGATTGTGTAGTTTATAAGTAATAGAAATTTATTTCTTGCAGATTTAAGAGGCTAGGAAATTCAAGAGCAAGCCACCAGTAGAATCGGTTTCTGATGAGGGCTTGCTTTCTGCTTAACAGCAATTTCTTTTGGTATTCTTACATGGTGGAAGTGGCAAACAAGCTTTCCTGTACCTAATTCAGGGCACTAATCTCTTCCATTAGGGCTCCACCTCATGACCTAATCAGTCCTCCACTCCCTGCCTCCTTAACATCATTGCATTAGGAATCAGGTTTCAAAATATTAATTTTGAGAGGACACATAAAGAACACATTGCAATAATATTGTGAAAGTGGATGAATTGGTGATGCTTCTGATCTTCATGTCATGGTGAGGTGATAAGCAGATGAGAGACTGGGACACAAAGTGTGATCCGACAGCAAGCAGTATACACTTAAAAATCCGATGGCAACTCTTGATAATATGGTCACGGCACTTTTTTTCTTGTCCTTTTAAGATTTTTTTTCCTGACTGACTCATTTATGGCACCTTATTTTGAGAGGCAGCAGAGAATTGGTCTAATAGCAGGCTTCCTCATATCTTTAGTGGGTAACAGGTCTGTAGTTGGAAGTTATTGTCAAAAGAGGATGCTTATTTTGAAATTGAAAAGCATTACTGTGTGGCATGTAACATTGGCAGCTTTCCCTGGAATATGTGATTCTCTTATTGGCACTTTGCTCTCCTGATGGGGACTCCTTTCAACACAGGCTGCCTCACTGAGCTAATGACCCTGGCTGAGCAGGTGAGAGGAATGGGGAATAATAACCAGTTACCTACCTTGAATGCCAGCCTCATTTCACTCCACCCCCAGGGAAATAACTGTTTCTTCATTCACTGAAGGGTAAAGTGTGCTCTGATAATAGAACATCAGAGCCTATATTCAAATTATAGCAGATTATACTTAAAATTTTTTTAACATAAATACTACATTTCTTTTTCAAGCAATGTTCTGCTTCTTAGGTCTCTTTGTTGGTCAGAATAGAAAACTGCAATACCCTCTTTCAAAACTTATTTTCCAACAGAAAAAGATGAGTGTATTCACAGAGAATCTGACCCAAAAAAAGGAAGATAAAGAAGAAAACCAAACAATTAAACAAAACAAAACAAAACAAAAACACACACACACACACACAAAAAAAAAAAAAAAAAACATTGCCCCAAAGCAATGCATGAGGAAAACAAGAAACTTACCATAAGGACACTCTCAGGTTTTTTGATTTTGTTTAGTTTTGCCTTTTGAATAGAATAATTTTAATTTAAGAAGAACTGGGAAACCATGACATCAAAGATGCAGTTGTTACACAGTAAATCTGGCTGAAAGATGGAAAATTGATTCATGTTAATGTCAAGTTTCTGGATAATTCCTCTCAAGTTAAAGTACCTTGGGGAATGATTATATTTTTTATTTTACATCAAATACTCACTGAGGTTTACCTCATTGTTGGAAAGAGACAAGAGCCTCCATGATGTTATTTTCTTTCTCAGGAGTTGAATAATCATAATCTATCCTTAGTGCACCCTGTTGATGGCACCTTGCCTGCCACTTGACCAAAGCCTAAAGCACAAAACCCAAGATTTGACTTTGAGACATTCCACAACCTAACCAACCTAAGTCTTAACTCTGACTGTCCTCTTCACATGGACTGTGTCTCATCACTGCCTGACACTTCAGTATGTTCTTGCTGCTGTGAAACTCTTTGCTTCCTGATGTTAAATATTTACATTCAATCATTAATTCAAAGAGTAGAGATGAGGTGATGGGAAGAATAAGCAGGTACAACCTCTGAGCACTATGCTATGCATTTGGTAAAATGACCCCATTTAATCTTCCCTGTATCACAAAACTGATATGACTATACCTGCTTGAGAAAAGAGGTGAAGGAGGCTCATGAGTTAAAGGAACTTTTTCTCACATCAAAGCTAAGATTCAACGCAAGTTTATCCAAAGCTTGAACTCATTCTCTGTGATGCTGCTTATTTGGCTTTAATCAGCCTGTATGTGCAATCAGTAGAAGCAGCTCTCTGGAGGTTGCTGATTGCACTCTCACTTTCCTCTGCACCACTATCCCTCCTCCTGCACCAACTCTGTGATCACAGAGACTCCCTAGGAAGATCCTTGCTCCTTGTGTCCCTCATGTGTATTTCAGAGCCCTTTCTTTCTTACCAGTATCCCCAGGCACCCAAATTAGGATGTCCTTACTGCTTCCTGGTTTTGTGCTGTTTCAGAGGCCAAACCAAGAAAGGCAACAAAAGCTAACATCAGTCAAATGGAGGGAAGAGAATGGGGAAGGGGAGGGAAGGGAGAAGTACTTGGAACTGAATTAGAATAAATTATATTCCATACTTTTATAACTATGTCAAAATGAATCCTGTTGTTATATGTAACCAAGAAGAATCACTAAAGAAGAAATCAAATGCAAAAATAAGCTAATTGCCAATTAGTATTAGCTTTGTGAAGTGTCAAGCATATGAGTTTCTAGAAATTTTTTATTAAGTATAATTAACACAGAAAAGAGTGCATACATGTAGGGAGAACATTGGTACAACCAGCACCCCAGAAGAGCCCCTTAAGTCTTCCTTTCAGTCTCTGCCTACCCCAGAACTAAGCTACTTCCTACTTGCAACATCCTAGATTGGTAGTGCATCTTTCTGTCACTCAATATTCTGTTTGGAAAACCTATCCATATTGTTGGAGCACTTGTAGATCAGTCTTCTTGCTGTCTAGTTTTGCATTCTCTTGATTTGCTTAGTTTTCAACTCTCAGAAATTATGAAAATGCTTCACTTCTAAAGTTAGAAAACTCCCACACAAGCAATGTCTTCAAAGAGAAGAAGCCTAAACATTCAGAACTGATTAGTGTTTCTGGACCATTTTATCCAATAGTTTTCACTTTTTCATCTAATCCTTGGCAGTTGTGTGACCACAGGTAAGTCAACTGACCATATCCACAAAATGGAGATGATACCTACTCCAGAGAGAAGACACCCATATTACATGACATAGCATTTGTAGAAAATTCCCAGCAGCATTCTTGACATAGAGTAGGGACTTGAGTTTATTTATATTCTAAATATGAGTAGGTAGTTGGGCCTGTATAGCTAACCTCAAGCAAGACTGGTAACTGTCACTGTAAACTGCCAGTCAAAAGCACGGAGGCAGCATGGGTATGTAATACAGAGAATGTGTTTTCACTTCTGAACACCTGGGTTCTAATTCTAACCTTCCCTCGTCCTACCTAGTAAAATTTGAAGCTTGACATTTTGAACCTTATTGTTCTCATTTGTTAAATAAGGTATACATTACCTCATAGAATTCTTGTGATAACTTGGTATATTCAAGCAGTACTTTGCAAAATAAAACCATGATTTTCACAGAGGAAGAGCACTGTGGCATCACTTAGGAGAAAAAGGTGGAGGGGTTTAAATGAGATCTTTTATAGCTTCACATTGTAAAGAACTTACAATATGCCAGTCACTGCTCAGCATTGTGCAAATACATCCGTTGACTTCATAATTCCTCACAAGGACCAGGTTTTAGAATTGAGGAAATTGAAGGGCACGTGAGGAAACAGAGGGTCAAGGAAGTTTCACATACTATGTAAAGTTGCTTGGCAATAAGAGGATTAAGGCACAAGCCCAGGTCTGTCTGGCTCTAGGCCCATGCTCTTGGCACCACACAGCAGTGTCTTAGCAATGTGAAATAGCAGATGCTTCCCAAATTAAAACTGCATGAAGTTGTGATAAGCAGATTGGCATGGGTTGTGAAGTGGGTGGGACAGATGCTGAAACTAGGCAGAAGTATGTGTATAGTCTAAGGGGAACCAGGACAAACAATCAAAGAATGTGCCTATGGGGGAAAAAAAAATCTGTTGCTCTCAAAATGTTGAAGCATGTAGTTTAAATAGAATCCTTGCTTCCCTATAGTGAGGAGCAGTCAGAGATTTAGTGAAATATACATGGTAAGGCAATCAGGAATGCTGTTAAAAGTTGCAGCATTCCATACAAATACCACACATGTGCCCTTTTATTGATCTTCTTTGCAGATTTCCATGGATATTTTTTTCCAATTTTTCTATTGACATATTTAGTGGCTGCTTAACATTTCACTGTGTGAATAGATGAATTTTTAATAGAACTGATTAAATATGCTGGAATAAGAGTCAGTAATTCCTGTCAAGTTATAATAAGTTCCTTTCACAAGTTCTTCAGGTCCTTGCCTGTCAAATAAGGTGTTTGATGTTCCTAACACTAACATTCCATATTTCTCCACATCTCCCTTGAACTGGTCTTCCACCTTTTTGTGTCCTGTTTTCCCTCAAATCCTAGAATGATTTATATACTATATAAGAAGTTCCATGAAAGGAGAGAAAGGTCAAGGGGAGACACAGCAATTACTTCATTCAGAAATCAAGAAAAGTTTTCTTATGGCAGAGGGCTTTAAAAGATGAACTTGACTTCAAAGAACTGCTAAGTCTTAACATCTGGCATGACGTGGAAAATTGTATGAATTTTCAGCACAGGAAACAGCACAGATATGGGCACTGAGGTAAGACAAAGCATCTAATCAGGTGAGACTAATATAAAGGCTATTTGAGAAAAAAAAAAGTGACAATAAGAGATTGGGATCTTGTCATGAAGGAAATATATAAACTCAGAGAATTTTGATGGTAGGAAGCAAAGCTAGAAAACTCTGATATGCCATGGCTACAGATGGTAAAAGATTTTGATGGCTTTAGTGTGAGGAGAATAAAATAATAAGAGCAAAAGAGCTCCTCTTGCTCCCACATATCCCCTTCACTCATCTTGAGTGGTCCAGAAGAGAATTACTAGATGCATGAAGACCATTTGGGAAATTACTAGACTGGAAAGCTGTGGGTAGCACTGGAATGAGTGGAAAAACAGCACAGTGCAGTCACAAAGACCCTCAGGACCAGACCACCTAGATGTGAACCCTTCTCCAGGCTTCAATAGCCAGTTAGATGATTAAATTTGTGAATTGTGTAGAGTGAACACTATACATGCTTCATAAAAATATTCAAATGATATGATGAATGCAAGAAACATTTCAGAGGTAGTCAATGGGACACTTAGAGGAAAAAGATTGAATAATAAAAAGAAAGTAAAAATGACTCTATTTTTTTCCCTCTTGTATTATTTAAAAAAAAAATACCAGAAAGGTAGCTGGGGAACGAGAGATAGGCAAGATTTCATGAGAACACCATGGATGATGTCAGAGTCAAGCTAGGTGGATTTTGAGATATAGAAAGGAAATTCATGAAAAATATACATCTGGAGATTTTAAACAGAACACAGAATGCTAGAGCCCAAGTGGAGCTGTAGATATTGGAGTTATGAGCTTCATATATCATTAGGAGTGATTTTTGGCTTGGGATGGGATAGGATGAAAATTCTATGCTTCCTAAATGTGTAGTGCATGCATCTATCCAAGGAATATGTATTAGAAGTCTCTGAAAAATGCATGGCATGAATATTATTTTTAACATTGTTTCTGGATAACAACTTTGATATTTGACACACAATTGAAAATAGTCTGTTATTACCTCCAAGAAAACATTAATGATACTGTGTTTCTGACACTCAACCAGCCTGTAGTGTAATTTCCAAATGATGATTTTCCAACTGGGCTGAATAAAACAATGACAAATGCTTTACTTAATGAGCCTCAAAGCAATTAAGACAGAAACACATCAGAGAATTCTATTGCATTTAATCATGAGAGAAATGATAAACAAAATTATACTCTGATGATTAAATGAATTTGATAAATCAATTACAATTTAACTTCCAGAACATATTTTGAAAGCTACAAAACTCTGATATGCCATGGCTACAGACTAGTTCTTAAGTTCTGACAGAATGAGAGAGAAGTAAGGGTAAAAAGTAAAAAGGATTTAGAAAAACCGGGCATTTGTTTGTGCTCACCAACTAATTTTATTACTTTGGCCAAATCATTATGCTTCCCTGAAGCTCAATTTCCTCATTTGTGGAATTTAAAATAATTTTTGTGACACCACAATGATTAAATAAGTGAAATTCTATAGGTAAAAATTATGTTATACTCTGCAGATTAGGTTTGCTTCCACATGCAGGGACCAGGGGAAGTTGGTCATTGGTATCTGTGACAAAGAGAATTGAATAAGAAATCTCATCACAATCCTCTGGAGTTTTAACTTACTATGCGTCAAAGTCTGGAGTTCAGTCTTGCAGGCTCAGCACAGAGAGAAGTTCATTCATTTCCTAGTAGCATATATGCACACACAAATACACACTCACATACCCCAGGGAAAAAATTCAATGTTTTTATTTATAACAAGATAAAATGTTCAGAGAAAAACTGAAAACGTAAAATACAAATTCCATTAGGTTCTCTCCTTTTTGGAAGAATTTTCATGAGAAGACAAATAGTAAGAACTTTTTTTTTTTTTCATATGAAATTAGAAACAAGAGGAAATACATGGAATCAGAAGTGTAAATGGAAAATACTATCGCAGACATCTCACAGGAGAGAAGGTCTTGTCTTAGGATCAGTTCCCTTTAATAGTATTCAGATGGTCATGCCCAAAAACTCACACCAGCATTTCTCTTTTTATACCTTTAGTGACTGATCAAACATTCTAAAGGACCACTCTTTCATATGTATATTAGGCAGGGTTCTCCAGAGAAACAGCTCAGTTGGGTTATGAGAAAGAGAGAAGGTGGGGAGGGAATGAGGAATTGACTTACAGGGTTATGGGGGTTCAGAAATTCCCAAATCTGCTATCTGCAAACTGGAGGACCAGGAAGGCTGGATATGTAGTTCTAGTACACATTTGAAGACCTGGGAACCAGAGAAGATGAGGGTCATAAAGTCCTAGTCCAATTCCAGAGACTGGAGAAATAGGAACTCTGAATTCCCAGAGCAGGAGAAGAAGGATATTTGTGGGAGGCAACCCTGCCCCCCTCAGCCTTGAGTAAAGGGGGTGTTAGTCTGGCACCCAAGCCATGTGCTGTGCGAAGCAAGTGGCCTTCACCTTCGCTTGGCAAAGACCTTTGCTTCAGCAGTCCCCCTTTGAAACCTTATCCCCTGCTTTATTTGATGTAGAATAGTCTATAGAAAATCCTTTGCTGTTTTTCCCTATAAATAAGGCGATTCCAGGTGCACTTACTCTCTTGCCTTCCAGCGTGGAAGAGGACCCTTGAGGTCTCAGAACAGTCCCACCCTCCATTTGAAAATTACTTTTGTGTCCTCTGCTTTTTCCCTGTTTTCTTAGCTTAATGCTGCTGTCAGCTTTTTTGAACCCAGTTCATCTCGTCAGCGTGGGTCACTGGTGAGAGATATTTCATCTTAGGCAGAGAGAAAATTCACCCTAACTCCACATTTCAACTCTCAAAAGATTAGATGATGGCCACCCTACAAGGTGATGGCAATGTTTACTCTATGACTTGACTCATATGCTAATTTCTTCCAGAAACACACAGACACACCAAGAAATAGTGTTCAATCAATATTTGGTAATGTTTTACCTTAAGTCAGTCAAGATGACACATAAAATTAAGCATCATAATATTTGCTATTAAATTGGCTATTTCTTTTATATTTTTTTGAGATTTTTTTTTTTTTTTTTTTTTTTTTTTNAGATGGACACAACACAATGCCTTTATTTTTTTTATGTGGTTCTGAGAATCCCGCCCATGCTAGGGGAGCGCTCTACTGCTGAACCACAATCCCAGCCCCAAAATTAGCTATTTCTTTTATATTTTGAAGACTTTCTTTGTCAAAGAATTGAACATCGCCAACTAGTAGCCCACACACACCTGTAATTTCTGTTATTCTGGAGGCTGAGGCAGGAGGATGACAAGTTTGAAACCAGCCTCAGAAACATAGACCCTGACTCAAAAAATGAAAAAGGGTTGGGGTAGAACACCCAGTACTGCAAAAGAAAAAAAAAAGGAATTGTACACGATATCATTGTATATGTTTGATTCAACTTCATGAGGAGATATACCCACTTATAAGTTTTATTCATTCTTCATTTTTGTCACTTTGCTCTTCCACTGTTTTATTTAAAGTTTATAAATTTTATTGGCCTGTTCAGGTGACAATTTTAATTTTCCTAACATTTATTTTTAATTATATTAATTTCAAATTTATTGATTCTACTATGCTGCTTAAATTTTGAAAAAAAAAATCACCTTATGTTCTAAGTTGATGTTATAAATATTGTTTCATTATCTAAGCTTTATATTCTTTAATACTGAATATATTTAAAATATATATTTTCTACTGCTTCCCATGAATTGGGTTTCAAGTATTCGTGTTTTGCCTTTTATAGGAAGAAAGTAATATTGGGTTTTATTTTAATTATAATATCTAAGGGATCCCTAATGAATACTTATTAATTCCAAATACTTATAACTCTTTATGATTTGTTTCTAATATATTCCATTTCTATTTGAGAATCATTTTAAAGTCTTCACTTTTGAAAAGAATTATATGTGTTTTATAGCCAAATATGTAATAATTTATGTAAGTTAAATAAATATATGTATATACATATGTATATATGTACACACATGTATATATATATATATATATATATATATATATACATGTGTATTAGAGAGATGAAGTAAATCATTTATTATGCACCACTGACATAGTACTATAAATGTTACAATGAAGTATCAAACAAATGAAAGTCCTGAAAAACAATAATCATAAATGAGTATATCATGTTGTAAAATAATAAAATATGTGAGATTAAAATATTTAATAACAAGTACACACAGAAAATCTAAGTCTAAAAATGTATAAATGTATTCTCTAAATGAAATACTAAATGATATAAATTGTAGCACTAATTCAGATCATTCTTATAATTTCAAAATAATTTGTTCATTAGAAATTGGTGGTGGTGTCTTTTGATGGGTTCAGATGTTATATAGATGATTATATTTAGCCATACTACCTTTTGATAGGTTTTGACAAAGTACCACTGTTGGGAGCCATCTAGGGTGTGTGAATTGAGCTAATAGGCAGGGAAGTTGCTGTTTTGGGAACTCCCAGGTGGAACCCACTGGTTTAAGAATGCCTGACTTAGCAATTAGAGAAATGCAAATAAAAACTACTCTAAGATATCATCTCACTCCAGTCAGATGGCAACTATTATGCAGATGAACTGTGGGAGACCAACCTTACATGTGACTGAGTCACACTCCCCAACTGGGTGCTCAGGCGCTCAGTCACAGAAATGTGGCAGAGCTTTCCCCACCCTTCTTGCTCTCAGTCACAGAACCTAACCCTAACCCTAACCTCACCCTTCTTGCGTTTGAAGGTTGGTGTCTTGTGCATGGGTGTGTCTTGCTACAGCCCCATGGGTGAAGCTATGCTCACCTGTTCCTTTGTAATATAACCCCTTGCCCTGTTTAGGATAGAATCTTCCATGGAAGTGCCTTGTGTGTGTCCCCTTCTCTTACTGTGCCTTTGGGTGTGGCCTACCCAGGTGTCAGTCAATCTGCTGACAGTGGATATCATGAAGATAGATTCAACCCCCTGAAACCTGATCCCGTGCCTCATTTGAATAGCTTCTCAATAAAAGGGGTCAGCCTGTGCTCTTGCTCTCTCTTTTTCTGCGGACCCTTAAGGTTAGAGGAGCAGTCACAGCGAACCCAAAGAAAAAGGTATTTGTCTCTTGTGTGGTTATTTTGCACAGCCCAGTCAGCCCAGTTTCTCTGGAGTGACCCCTGAGCCTTTAAGTCTCGAGAACCGAAACCTGGCAATGAACAACAATAAGTATTGGTGAGGATGTAGGGAAAAAACGTACACTCATACATTACTGGTGAGATTGCAAATTGGTGCAGCCAATATCCAAGCAGTATGGAGACTTCTTGGAAATCTGGGAATGGAACCACCATTTGACAAAGCTGTCCCTCTCCTCAGACTATACTCAAAGGATTTAAAAATAGCATAGTACAGGAACACAGCCACATCAATGTTTATAGCAGCATAATTCACAATAGCTAAACTGTGGAGCCAAGCTAGATGCCCTTCAGTGGATGAATGGATAAAAAAAAATGTGGCATATATACGCAATGGAATTTTACTCAGCAATAAAAGAGAATAAAATTATGGCATTTGCAGGTAAATGGATGGAGTTGTAGAAGATAATGCTAAGTGAAGTCAGCCAATCCCCCCAAAAACAAATGCTGAATGTTTTCTCTGTTATAAGGAGGCTGATTCATAGTGGAGTAGGGAGAGGGGGCATGAGAGGAATAGATAAATCCAGATAGGGAAGAGGGGTGGGAGGGAAAAGGAGGGGGCAGGGGATTAGCAAGGATGGTGGAATGTAATAGACATCATTATCCAAAGTATATGTATGAAGACACGAATTGGGTGTCAAAATACTTTATATACAAACAGAGAGATGAAAAATTGCGGTATATATGTGCAATAAGAATTATAATGCATTCTGCAGTCATTTATTTATTTTAAATCAATTTAAAAAAAAAGAATGCCTGACTGAAGCTGGCACCCAGGTTTAGCTCACAGCTGAAGTTCAAACATAGCCCCAGAAATGGGAGTAACCCACCAAGAGCCAATCAACCAATCAACCTGTTTACTGCAGGATCCCTGCCACACAGAGAAACAAGCACAGAAACAAGACTCCTCCCATTGAAATCTAATCCCTGCCTTTGATGTACTCCCCCTTAAATAAAGAATTGGGGCCTTTTTCAGTTGTTCAGTTTCAGTTCCTATCAAGACTGGAAGACCCATCAGATGCTCCGATTTTTAAATATAATCTTTGGCTTTGTCTTATTTCTTACTGATTATTTCAGACTTTTTATTTTCCCAGGCCACTCACACCTACTGACCAAGAACCTGCTCTGTCTCCAGTTGCTGGTCAACAGGTCACAGACCATATTAATAGTCTTCAGTCTTTTTTTTCTTTCCCCCTATACCATCTTTTTTTTTAATAATTTTTTTTCACAAATGGAGCACAACTTTTCATTTATCTGGTTATGCATGATATTACATGCACAAACAGAGAAATTATGTTACAGTAAAATAAGTTTATATATTTTTAGACTTAGAGTTACACCATTTGTGCATTCACACCCATACATGGGGTAATAACCTCCATATCATTCTACCAACTTTCCCCCCACGCTCTCCCTCTCCCCTCCCGTCCCCTTCTTCCCCTCTGTTCAATCCAAAGTTCCTCCCTTCTTCCCTTGCCCCCTGCCAATTGTGGATCAGCATCCACTTATCAGAGAAAACATTTGGTCTTTGGTTTTGGGGCATTCTCTTCCTTCGCTTAGCAGGATATTCTCTAATTCTGTTCATTTACCTATTAATCCCAAAATTTTACTCTTCTCTACTACCATCTTCATTACTGATTTTTTTTCTTGTGAAGGGAAAGAAAATACTGGCATCTCTTAAAATATCACTTAAAAATGCAAATTTACTTAAAGTTTTATTTTTCAAAATTTTTAATAATGTTAATTTCATAACTTTGATAAAAATGAATATCCAAGGCCTGATAAAATTTCCAAACTACTTCTGCAGCTGGAGCACAAGAAGCTGCCAACTTGGCTTACATGTATATTCTTCCACATTTCACTTTCTAGATCCTCAGACATATTACTTAATTTTATTTGATATTTACATGTTGACTAGAAGCATATGAGAAAAGCATATGAGAAATTGTTTACTAATTATTGCATCACTCAGAGAAGCTTTTATTTGAAGACAATGCCAAGGAAATTTCCAAAATTTTGGCTGGAACTTCAGTCTTTCTTGAATATTGTACTGTACCATCTGTACAAAAATTTAATAGTTTTCAAAGTTCTTGATAATCTTTTTCTCAGTCATAAATAATAAAACTATGTTACTTTGATAATGTTTCTACTAGTTCATAGGATCAGCATAAAATATAAAAATCAATTCAAAGTCATGATTCTTTAAAACATTTTAAGTGAATTCTTAAAATGAGTGAAATAATTGAACAGTTGAACTACTAACCGAATTTTTAGAAATATTTTTGGTGCTCACTTGGGCAGCACATAAACTAAAATTGGAACAATACAGAGAAGATTAGCATGGCCAAAAAAAATTTCTTGAAATAAAACACACATGCAAAATATGCACAAATTATGTTTATAGCTCTATAAATTTTCACAACAGAATGACTGTTAGTGACATTATTTGGGAGTCTTCCCTGATTTTCTAATAAGAAATAGAAACTCTACATCAGTATCTCCCAGCAGTTCTTCATCTTTCTTTACTACAGTCATCACCATCTACTGTCTATCTTATTAGGTTTTCAAAAATCAACTTTACCTCTTCAATACTGAAATGGCCACATTGTTTTGTTGCCATTGATGGTGGTGGTTTTATAAATGCCATTTTTTTCATATGACCTGATGAATAATGTAACTGTGGTAAGCAGAAAGATTAATTAATACCCCAAATTATGATGTATAATTTTATAGGCTCTTGCTTATTATCTCAGGAGGCCACAGAAACCCCTACGGCATTAGATCCCCCCCACACACAGTGGATCCATAAGACATTCAGAGCACCCTCTTACAACTAGCCTGAATTATGGTTAGCTGTGAAACTAATCAGAAGATTGTTGAATCTGAAGATTGTATTTTAGGTAGAGCACCAGTTCATCATTACCCTCTAAATATGTTGTGACTAATATCTTGGAGCTTAGATGAATCTTTTGAATCTATAGGAGAACAAAATGATATTAATAATAAACCATAGTCCGGAAATTTTTCTGATACTATTCAAAGGTCTGAAAAACTTGATATGTCTTTTGATGATGTGGAAAAGTCAGAGGAAAAGAAAATTGATAATTTCAACCAAAAATATGAGCAATTGTCTTATTATTACCTACTAATCTAAAGGTTTGATGGAACTAACACTTGAAAATTTTATTAATGCAATAATTCACATATTTCTATCAGAAGGGGAGTTATGTTCTGCTTAAAGTTCATGGTTCAAATAAGAACAAATGCAGTTGTCAATGAGGAAACTCTCTTTAAAACACCATTAATTGATTTTACATAACAAAGCAATTAAAAAATGAAAGCTTGAGAAATAAAGCATCCATAAAATAACAAAATACATGTATCTATTTATTGGAAAAGCATATCTAGTCTATTGTTTTCATTCATAATGTATTAAAATATAACAGAAAACTGCATAAGACATAGAGTATAATAAACAAATGTA
Organism: Marmota marmota marmota; assembly: GCF_001458135.2. Taxonomy (NCBI): domain Eukaryota; kingdom Metazoa; phylum Chordata; class Mammalia; order Rodentia; family Sciuridae; genus Marmota; species Marmota marmota. Next base: position 1,240,130 of record NW_026000174.1, read on the forward strand.
AAATAAGAATTGTATAATTACAACCCAGATCAAGAAGTACGCAATTATCTTTACTCCAGAGTGAGATCATATTAATTTTCTGATCATGTTCATTTTCCTTAGCCCTAGACTAGAATTTTGTCTTTTCTGGAAAACTCTAGGTGATATTCTAGTTGTTTTTACCTGACCCAATTATTGTTCTTGCATAGCAAATCACACTAAACTTAGTGGTGTAGAACAATAGCCACTTTATTATGCTTGTGGATTCTGTGGATCAGTAATCTAAAAAGGGCAAAGCAAGGACAGGTTGACCTTGACCCTGATTTATGATATGTGGGTGATACAAGTAGAGATACTGAAACTATGGAGGCAACTTGAAAGTTGGAATCTTAAATCATCTGAAGACTCACTCACATTTCTGACATTTGCGCTTGTAATCTGCTAAAACACTGGCCCTGTTGTCAGAGTACTTCCAAGTGTTCTCTTCATTTAGTTAATGAAGCCCTAAAGGAATTAACAATGTGTGAATTAGAAATACTGGGAAGTAGTAACCATTGTATTCCTCTTGTTTTCCCCTTTTTTTTAAGAATGGGAATGTCTATAACAATTATCCCGTGCCTGTTCTTCCACAGGATGTTGGGTGCTAGGGCAACTGGCATGTCTTTTTATATCACTGGTTTTCAAATCAAAACAAGAGCACTCAAGGAACTGTAACTGAGGCATCACACCTCAGGAGCCTTAGACACATCTGGACCTAATTAAGATGGTAAAATCCCAGGTAAAATTCCAGGTTGTTTTCAGTGGTTCTTATGATTCTCTTCATTTAGTCAACTACTTACTCTTCTTCCAAACCTGGTTGCTGAGTTCCAAAAATAAATGCAGCAAGAGAAGGAGGTAGGATATGCATTGTCTTTTATATCCTTGCTTTGATAACATCACTCCCATCACCATCACACATCCATCCAGAATCAAGAGGCAACACCTCTCAATGGAGTATTAGCATCACAGCGTTAGAACAGAATATATGATTTAATGCAGCTGTCATTTGAAAATAAAATATGCCAACCCATCCTCACTCTAGCCACAGGAATTCATATTTCTCACATAGGAGTATTCATGTCATCTCTCCTTAAAACCCTCAGGTCTCATCCTACTACTGCATTAGCTCAAAGCCTGGGATTTTACCATCTTAATTAGGTCCAGATGTGTCTAAGGCTCCTGAGGTGTGATGCCTCAGTTACAGTTCCTTGAATGTTCTTGCTTTTGATTTGAAAACCAGTGATATAAAAAGACATGCCAGTTGCCCTAGCACCCAACATCTTGTGGAAGAACAGGCACAGGATAATTGTTATAGACATTCCCATTCTTAAAAAAGGGGAAAACAAGAGGAATACAATGGTTACTACTCCACAGTAATCCTAATTCACACATTGTTGATTCATTTAGGGCTTCAGTAATACTACTTCAAGATGTTTTCAGTGATTCTTAGTTCTGCCTCGGAGTCCTCCTCCTTTTCCATAATATATAGCCTATGTTTTAACTGAAAAAGCTCCTTAGTCTACCCTCTGGACATTGACTGGAATTTGAAATTCCAAAAGCCTTTTTTCACTTGGTACTCTTTCCTCTTCTGTCTAAAATGAAATATGATATGTCAAGAGCTTTGTAATGTTTTGAACAACCAATAAAAAAAATAAAATTAAATAAATAAATAAAATGACTCATCTTGCTGGATGCCATGGAGCACGCCTGTAATCCCAACAGCTGGGGAGGCTTAGGCAGGTGAATTTCAAGTTCAAAGCTAGCCTGAGCAATTTAGCAAGGTCCTAAGTGACTCAGTGAGACCTTGTCTCTAAATAAAATATTAAAAAGGGCTGGGGACGTGGCTCAGTGTATAAATGCCTCCAGGTTCAGTCCCCTGTACCAAAAAAAAAAAAAAAAGGAAGAAAGAAAAGAAAAAAAAAGAAAGAAAAAAAGACTTATCTTAAAAAGAAATTAATCTTGTGGGTTTTGTGTGGATTAATTTATAAATCACATCATTAGATAAAGCAGTACCTCAAAAATCTCTTTGAGATAAGAGGTTTTCTACCTTAGCACCTCAGGAAATTTCTGTGGGAAGATGCCATTAAAATTCTTAGAAATGGCTGACTGCAGAAACATACGCTTGTAATCCTAATGACTTGGAATGCTGAGACAAGACGATCAAAAGTTGAAGACAGGCCTCAGTAACTTAGAGACACCTTGTCTTATAATTAAAAATATTATAAAAAATAAAAGGGGGCGGGGGATGTTTCTCAGGGGTTAAGCACCCCTGTATTAAATCCCCAGTTCCAAAAAAAGAAAAAAATTTTTCTTTTTGGAAATGTTGCTGTGTGAGTTCTTCCTTCAGAGTTCCTTTTATCTTTCTGGAAATTTCTATATGACATCACTTTGTGTATTTTGGAGATTTTAACAAAGGATCTCTTAGTCCTACCCTAATTTTGAGCTATGATTGGAATTCATGTCTCAAATTCAGAAATGTTTGACATCTGTAGAAGATGGAAAAGAGGTTTGGGGAGGGTTTTAATTGTTTGCAGTACTGGGATTGAACCCAGAGGTGCTCTACTCCAGACCATTTTATTTTTTATTTTGAGTCAGTGTGTCCCTAAATTACTGTGGCTGGCCTTGAACTTATAATCTGCCTGTCTTAGCTTCCTGAGTATCTAGAATTGCAGGTGTTTGCCAGTGTGCCTGGCAAGATACAGCTTTATTTTTCAACCTATGCAGTCCTAGCTCCTTAAGATCTAACCTTTTCTTTCTTTAGCTCATCTCTCTTCTCTCACATTTAACATGGCTGTGAGAGAAAGCCAGATGTTATTTTCAAGAGTCTTCCTAGAAATCTCCTATTTTAGCTATTATAAAGTTTGTTAGGTATGGATCTTATTTTCTACATTGCCACAGGTGTCAGTGTTGCTAACTTTCTGGTACTAATAATACGGATTCCCCCATTCTCCTAGCTGCCAATCAAATATTACTTTACTTTATGCTTACAATGATGCTTCCTCAAAACTATTGTCTTCACTAACACTATTTTTGAGGTCCTTTTGGCTTTTACCCACTATTATCTCCCCAAATCAATAACAATTCTAGTTTTTATTGTGTTGCACCCAACTTCTGGTGTCCAAATTTCTTCCAGTTATTCTTTTACTACATAACAAATGAACCCAGACTCAGTAAAACGACAACCATTTCATTAAACTCATGGATTCTGTAGGTTCAGGATTCAGAAGAGGCACCAATAGGATAGGCTGTTTCTACTCTTTGATGCCTGAGGCCTCAAATGATAAGATTAGGGATGACAAGCTTGGAAACTGTGTATTCACTCATACACTTGTCTAGCACTTGTGCTGGCAAGTAGCTAGAACCTCAAAACTATGAATGAATTGACCCCTGGGTATGGATAATTCATGTTTTTTTTTTCCTATTTGGTGACTGAATTCCAAGAGTTGAAGACCCAAAAGAATAAGGATGAAGCTGTACCAAGTTTTAGAGGTCAAATAGCACCATGCAGTTGTCACAAGTCCAGCCAGTTTCAGGAAATGTCATGTTATAGAAAGAGCATAAATGATGGGAAGTATTTTTCTGAGTAGCTTTAAAAATATAATTATGAATGATAATAAGATAATGATAATATTTTCAAATTAAAGTTATCAAAATTCCAAGAGTTAAATTTGTTAGAAATCCCTAGAAAGAGGTGTCACATATAAATTATAAAAATTTGAGAAGAGCTTACTAGAGATTGTGTACAAATATTTGATGAGGGTATAGGAAAAATATGAAAAATAGGGCATGACTTTCTTACCACTCTTAACTTTGAAAGAGCACACCTGGTTTTGTATCATATGATATGTATTATTTTTTGCATTGCTCCTTTATTCAATAGAATATTTGTGAGATTCATCTGTGTTGCATGCACTTGAGCTATCAAGTTCATTTATATTCAATATTGAATAGAATTTTTTATGAATACATTGTAATTCATTTATCCATTTCCCTGTTGATAGACAATTGGTCTACGTTTGGCCATGGTATGCATATGTGCATAGATTTTTCAAGACATATACCAGGAGTAGAATGATTGAACCATGGATGTCTTTAGTTTTACTGGATGATGGAAAGACATTTTCCAGCATAACTGAATCAAATTTACATTCCCACCAAATAAAATAATAGTATATTTTGCTTGATTCACAACACTGATAACAGTATTGTTTGTCTTTTCTGTTTTTGCTTACCACTCTGATAAAGTGATTTGGTTTAATTTTTTTTCCTGTTAACTAATGAGTTTGTATATTTTTAAATATGCATTGGCCATTTGAACTTTCTGTTTATGCAGTTCAATCTTCTGTTTAATATTTATTTTTCCATCTTACTCTTGTTACTTTGTCAGATGTCATTATGTATTCTGTGTACAAGCCCTCTTCTAGTTTTATGTGTTGCAAATATATTTTATGTCTTTTTGATTGCCTTAAGATATTAGTCTTTAACTTTATGGTTAATTTTGTTCTTCTTTTATTTATCCTATTTGGTGATACATGACAGTAGAATACATTTTGACACATCATATGTAAATGGAGTATAACTTCCCATTCTTCTGGTTGTACATGATGTGGAGTTACAGAGGTTGTGTAATCAAACATGCACATAGAGTAATAATGTCTAATTCATTCTATTATACTTCCTACCTTTTTACCCCCTCCCCTCCCTTTCCCCTCTAATCCAAAGTTCCTCTATTCTCCCTGCCCCCTTATTATGAATTAGCATCTGCATATCAGAGATAACATTCAGATTTTGGTTCTTTGGGATTGGCTTATTTTGCTTAGCATGATATTCTCCAACTCCATTCATTTACTGGCAAATGCCATAATTTCATTCTTATTTAAGGCTGAATAATATTCCATTGTGTATATATACCATATTTTCCTTATTCATTCATCTGTTGAAGGGTACCTAGGTTGGTTCCATAGTTTAGCTATTGTGAATTGAGCTGCTATAAACATTGATGTGGTTGCATCACTGTAGTATACTGATTTTAAGTCCTTTGGGTATAAACCAAGGAGTGGGATAACTGGGTCAAATGGTGGTTCTATTCCAAGTTTTCTGAGGAATCTTCATACTGATTTCCATAATGGTTGTACCAATTTGCATTCCCACCAGCAACATATATGAGTGTACCTTTTTCCCCACATCTTCCCCAGCATTTATTATTGCTTATATTCTTGATAATTGCCATTCTAACTGGAGTGAGATGGAATCTCAGTGTAGATTTGATTTGCATTTCTCGAATTGCTAGTGATGTTGAACATTTTTTCATGTATTGGTTGATAGATGAAATTTTGTTCTTCTTTACTTAAGAAAACTGTTTAAAATTTTTGGTAATACTGAACTATTATTAGTTCATAATGACATTTTCTCTTGTGATCTTCTAAAACCAGAATAGTCTCCTCTTTTATATTTAAGTCTGCAAACTATCTGAAGTTAAGGCATTTGTCTCATAGGTGCTGAGTCTTCAATTTTATCTATGTATGAAAGTTAAATTGTCCCAAAAGTATTTGCAGAAAAAACATGTCTTTTCTCTACTGCTCCATATTTTAATGAGATCCAGCTCATGTCTGCTATAATAAATGATATGCATGTTAATTGTTTCTTTTGATGTGAGGAAACTTCTTAGCTTGATGTAATTTCATTTGTCTAGTTTTTATTTTTGCTGCTTGAGTTTTGGGGGTCGTATCTAAAACAATATTAACATCCCAGGCTTTTCTCCTGTGTATTCTTCTAGTGATGTCACAGTTTTGTGTCTTACATTTAAGTCTTTAATCCATCTTGAGGTGATTTTTGTACATGGTACAAGACTCTTGTGTCATTCTTTTGCTTGTGGATAATCAGTTTTCCCAGCACCATTTAATGAGCCATCCTTATTGTGTATTTTTGGCACCTTTGTCAAAAATAAATTGGTCATAAATTTGTGAGATTATTCCTAGGACTTCTATCCTCCTCGATGTGTTGACAAGTTTTTTTTGTGCCAGTACCATGCTACCAAGTTGTTTTGATTACAACTATATATATATATATATATATATATGTAAATCAGAGAGTGTGATGCCTGCCTCCAGCTATGTTCTTTTCACCCAAGATTGTTTTGGCTATTTGTGGTCTTTTGTGGTTCCATATGAATTTAAGAGTTGTGTTTTTTTTCCTAACTCCGTGAAAAATAACATTGGAATTTTAATAGTGATTGCATTAAATTTTTAGGGTGTTAAATCTGGGTGGCATGAAATGTCCATATTTATACTAACAGTCTATTCAAGGCAGTCCAGGATTTTCATATCATTCCCCTCAAAATTGTTTCATTTCCTACCTACCAACCAATTCCAAAACCACTTTCACATTTGAAGTATTTACGTAGTATGACATTGCTTCCGGGTACCAGAGTCTGTATTCATTTCCTTTTACTGCTGTAACAAAATTATAAACTTAGTGACAATACAAACTTATTACCTTACCGTCCCAAATTTCAGAAATCTGAAATGGCTTTCATTGCTAGAATCACAATGTCAGCAAGTCCTACTGGAAACTTTAGGAAAGAGTATTTTATTGTGTTCTGCATCTTCTACAGGCCACCTGCTTCCTTGGCTTGTGACCCTTCTTCAGTCTTCAAAACCAAGTGGGATAGTGTCTTCAAATTTCTCTCTAGTCCTGAAGTTCCTCCCTCTCTCTTATAAGGATCTGTATGATTCCATCAAGCCTATGTACTCTCAGGTATTCTGTTCCAGCAACAGAACGTGGACTAGAGAGTATGGAAATAGTGAGGTGACCACTGTACTTGAGAAAAACACTCTGGTACCTATGTTTACACCTCACTCTCATGAAAAAAAAAACATTATGGCTAAGCAAAAAATGAACACCAACTGAACCAGCACAACAGATACAGATACGAGACTGAAGAGAAGTAGTTCAAGGCATACACAATAGGGCTGGGGCTGTAGCTCAGTGATAGAGCATTTGCCTAGCATGTGTGAGGCACTGGTTTGATCCTCAGCACCACATAAAAATAAATCAATTAGTTAAATAACAGTTATTGTGTTCATCTACAAGTAAAAATATATTTTATAAAAAGACATATATAACAAGATTGTATGATTTATTAGAGGCAATAAATCAGTAAACACATGTCTACCAATCATTTGAATGATTATGCTCATATCTAAGACAAAAATATGATTACATGGACAATTGATTACATTATTAGAATACAATGTAAGCATCTGGTAATGTTTTGAGTAATGACAGTTGATTATATTGCAAGAAAATGTCATGGTTGATTAATAAGAAATGATAGAAGTTTTTCATTACTGAAACATCTCAAGGGAATTTCAAAGATTCTGTAGTTTAGATTGCTTTTTTTGAGGCAATATAAAGCAAGAGTAGAAAGAAGGGTTTGATGAGGATCCTGAGAATGAAATGGAGGTAACAGAAAAGATTAAATGAGAGGAAACTCAGTTATGTAGTACCTACTCTTTGCTTGGCACTGAATTATGCAATATATATATATATATATCAATAATAGTTTTTCAACTTTTATTGAGCCTGGTGTTAGTCTTCAACAAAAATATTGTGTATGCATTTATTATTTAATCTTCATATATACCTGTTATGGTTTGTATTCACTGTTAAAATTACCATATTGAACAGGAAGTAATTAAAGCTTTGAAAGCTGACATCTTAGTCAAAGTCACACAGTAGAAAATGAAAACTGGAAATTCAGACCTCTCAGATTCTAACAAAGATTCTCTTATGGAAATAAAGGCAAGTTTCATCTCTCATTACCAATAAGGTGTTAATTTCTTGTAAATAGTGGGCCAATTAGCAGCTATGGTGTAATATACAAAAAGCACATTGAAAAGATACAGAGTTGCATACCCAAACAGCCACTTGCCCACTGTGTGACACTTAGCTACCCTTTACTCTCATTGTCCTATTTTTCCTCATCTGAAATTATGTTCATATTTCCCATTCAGTGGTCCATGAAGTAAGGCAAATTGCTCTTGCTTTTGTGATTATTTCTTGTACCATTTACCTCTGTAGGACTCTGGCATTCCAGCTGCTCTTCCTTCTGTCCCACATTCCATATCCTCCATGATAGATAGTAACCACCAAGGCCAAAGTAAGATTTGGTTTGCAAAATAATCAGCCTGTAGGATCTGAAGCAACTTCTAGATCATAAAGTCCATTAATATGCTGCAACTGACAGTGTACATTACTTTTTGCCCAAACTATAAGTGTATTCAGCTATGAAAGAGAAATTCTATTTCCTAAGACATTTTGAAGGTACATTTTATTTTGTACGAAGGAGAAATTTCACTAAAAAAAAAAACAGAATTTTCTCTTTGTGGGTGAGATTAAAGAAATGCTAAAATGTATGAAGGACAATGTAAAGTAGATCATTCCAGAACTTTGGGACTGCTTCATACTCTACAATTAGTTAAAGAGACTAGAAAAAAAAAATAAAAAGACAAGAAAGCTTCCTGGAATGAACCCAAAGTAATTCAACATTCAAAAAACTCTTTCTTCCTGAATCCCCCCAAAATGAATTTTTTATTTTACTTAGAAATTTAATTTAATTTAACAACAGCTGCTGGAGACATGAAAGTAGCAGGTGGAGTTTTAAAAGTAAACACTAACGCACAGAAAGCTTTTCTGTGGGAGAATCACACTCTGTGACAAGCTTTGAAAAGCAATATCTTTCTTCAGTTGAAATGTATGACAGAGTTTGTGGCTGTTAAAACGACTGAAGTTCCCCATAATTGGGAAATTGTCTCTCACACAGTTCATCAGACACTCACTTGGCTGTACTTAATGGAAGATGCTGATGGAAAGCCACAGAGGTGTCACTGGGGTGACATTCCATTTAAAGTCACTCCCAAGCAGGCATTGTGAGCTTTCCAAGGGGAGACATAACCATCAGGCTGGAAGCAGGCAGAATCAGAGTGCAGAACCTAACAACACAGGAGAGAGTTGTACAACCTCGTGACTCAGGGATGGGCCTCAGTGGGTAAGTAGTGTCCTCGATGCTTGCAGATGGAGTTTGTGTCTCTTTCCCAATACCTCTCTAAGCCCTGCCTACTCCCTAGAGAAAGAGTGCACAATGTGGAAACAAGTTCACTTCTATTTGAGAATTTATGCAAGTGAAAATAAGGAGTACAGAGAAAATTGAAAGTGCTTGTGTAATGACATGAAAATTGGATTAAAAAGTCAAACAATTCTATGGGTGGCCTCTTAAAATTCTTCTCTCTCATTTATCACCAATTAGGGAATTGACTTAGATAATTCAAAATCAACTCTTAAAGTTTATTCATATGAACTAATAATGCTTGCTTATTTAAGTTGGAAAGACTAAGAGCAATCACAGTAGATATATAGAAGTTAGCAGGTTATTTTAAGAAATTTTAAAAAGAAACTAGCCTAAATTGATTATGGTAACTCTATTGATGATAACATGGCACTCTATCTCCTGACCAACTTGAATCCACTTTCCTATTTTAGCCCATCATTATTTGTTGTCTTAATCATCACAAAATTTCCTCATGGATTCCCCTGGCTCTATTCTTGTCATCTTTCAATTCCTTACACACCTCAACATAGAGATATTTTCCAAAATACAAGTGTGTACATCTATCACTCCCCTGCTTACAAATCATCTGTTGTTTCTTGTTGGCTTAAAAGCAAAATCCAGACTCCTTATCAGTTGCACAATGATTTTTGTGATATAGCTTCAATAGAGTGCCCCTGACAGTGGCAGCACTGAGGAAAAAGAACCCTAGGAAAGGCAGCTATGTGTCTCTGAGGCGCTCTCAGGAAGTTCTTAGGTCAGAGAACCCAAGTCATGTTTAGGAAAAAGAGAGAATAGCTATCAGAAATCCATTTGATGAGTTGTAGACAAAAGTCTGAGGCCCAGGAACAAGTTAGGAAAGCCTGAAGCAGAACAAGTAAAACTGAACAAAGAGCGGGCAGTGGGGTGCTGCAGGCAGAAGGCACAAGTGCAGTGCTTCATAAGCAGGCTGCCCCCGTGTCAGATATGGGGCAGGAGTGATGAGGCAAAGGGGTCAGGAGGATGGAGTACTGCACCCCTTCCCAGCCTCACCTGCTCCTGACAGTCCTTTTCTGCAAGGTCCTCCACCACACTGACCTATGCTGTGGTCTCTGACAGATACTCTACGCTCCTCCCCATGGCTTTGCCCCTCTTTTCCAACTCTGGAATAGACTGGTCCTTCCTTCCTTCCTTCCTTCCTTCCTTCCTTCCTTCCTTCCTTCCTTTTTTATACCTAAAAACTCTTGCTCAACATTCAAGACTTGGCATAGGTTTCTATAATTGAATGGACTCTTCCACAGGCCCAGAAACAGGTTACTTCTCTGTCTCCTTGGGACCTTGGACATACTGCATATGAATACTGCATATTGCATAGCATTATCAGTTGTTGATGTGGCTGTCTTTACACCAGAACATGAGTTTATAGAGGGGAGAGATGTGCCTTATTCCATAGGAGAGAGACTGATAGAGAGAAAGGACAAAACTCAGTAATTTCCTTTCTCTTAAATTGAACTCAAAGGACTAAAATAGAGCTCTTTATTAAGTAGTAATATTTTTCTAACTACAAGTGACCTTAGGGAAAGTTTCTTTTGATTTAAATAGCCATACCAAAAATGTTCTTTTTATCTGCCCATAAGAAGAAATGGATGAGGAAGCTACAAAACAGAAGATAAAAATAATAGGGCTGTAGCATAGATGGTAACTTGATTCTGGCATCAAATATTAAAAAAAAAAGATGTCTTGTGGCTGTCTCCCAGAGTAAGATGACTAAACTTGCCTGGTTTGTGTCCCTATGAATTTCCTATCTGGGGAAGGTGTGGTGGTGCGAACACACAGTAGGGAGAGCTGGAATTGGATTGGGTACTGTCTGCATCACAAAAATACTTTCCTTTGGATAAGGCTTTCTATATCTAGAAAGCCTGATGGCTGGATTTATGGCAAGACAGAAGAAAAGATAAAGACATCAAAAATCCTAAAGTTAATAGATGTTTCATTGTTCCATTATCTTTCTGGATAAGGAGTACAGTTTACTGCGAAGAAAGATTCAGTTTAAGTAAATTCAATTCTGCAACTATTTGTTAGGTTCCTACTAGTGTAATAGTTATTGCACTAAGTTGAAATTGTAAAAGGGGGTGGAAACATATTTGAGTGAATGGGACACAATATAACAGAATAGTTATATACTTTAGTGTTGGAGTCAGATAGATCTGGGTTTATAACCTGAATATTCCATTTGTCTATGTAACTTATTTTTTTAGTTATTATAAAAATTCAAAGACTAAACTGTATATTGGTTAGGATATTTCACCTCAAAGTAACAGAATACCATGAAAACTGGTTTTACCATATGGTAACAGAATGCTTCACATAACAGAGAAATCACAAGAAAATGTCATACTAGAATTACTGCTATGATCCTGTGATACCACAAAGGACTATAGCTTCATTGTGTCCCCAGAGAAGAAGGTATATTAAAATTCTATACCCTGGTAACTAAAAAGGCAATGATACATGTCAATAGGATCTTAACAGAGATAATTAACTTGGAGTGAAGTAATTATTGTGGGACCTAATGCAATATAACTGATGTCTTTACAAAAAAAGAAAGAAAGAAAGAAAGAAGAAAAGAAAAATTTTAAATCTCTGTTTTTCAAGCCACATAAATGGTGGCACTTCTTACTGCAACCCACAACTAGGAAACAAGTACACACTGTCTCTGCTATTCCATCTCCAGCTGTCATCCTTAGGCCAATCTCTTCACATGATCACAAGATGACTCCTAGTGCTCTAGGCACTATATCCTGCCATAGCCAAAGAGAAAAGAAGGCAACTTCTTCTGGTGAAGAAAAATATTTTTTTTTTACCAGAAGAAAAAAAAAATATTTTCTTTCCCAGTAAGAAAACTTATCTTTAGGTCCCAATAAACTTATCTTCAGATCTCTTTGGTTAAGAATAGATCATGTGCCTGGGTTCCAGCTACAGGAAGACTGGCAATTCAGAGACCAGTATGTTAAACCTTTACCATCAAAGGCAGGCACTACCTTCAAAGGAAAAGGTAGAGGAATATAGCTGTTAGATAGACAGGCAATGCCAACATGAATGCATTAGATGGGGGATGACAGCTCAAAGTTTCAATTTTATTCCCTTATTGTATTTTACATGGACTCTAAGTAGAATGAAATTTTATATTACAACAACAGCCAACTGATGTGTATTTGGCCTCATACTATATGACAGGCACTGGAAAAGCATTTATATGTATTTTCTAATTTTATTTTAATAAGCACCCTATACATTAATGTGAATGTCAATATTTACCAGATGAGAAACGTGAGACACAGAGCCTAAGAAAATTTCCTAACATCACACAACTAGTGAATGGTGGAACCAAGAATTGATCTTGAGTAGTCTAATTGGAAAGATCCATAGATATCAGTCCTAATGTAAGAAATAGAAAACATGATGCTTAATAACAAGTTTTCTCCTTGGAAGCATTATGTCAAGTTTGAAGTTTTTATAAAACAAACAAATGGCCTAGGAAATTTATACAATTACCTTTAGCACAAAGTCCTGTGACTGTACCTCTTATATATAAAAAGCCCATATTCTTCAGAAGAAACCATTTCTGGCCTAAATAAAGCAAGAATATTTAGAAAGTAAATGTAAACTCTTTTCTAATCTGAGAAAGAGTCTAGGATACAGGCTCACTCATTTTAGAGTAAGTGAATCTATGATTTGAATCTCAGATCAGTCACATAGAACATACATAAGCTATGGCAGTTATTTATTTCTCAAAATGTCATTTTCCTCATCTGTAAAACAGGCAAATGAATAATTTTAAATAGATATTGTAATAAATTATATTATTCATTATACCACAATGAATAATTACATGGTTGATTAAGGATAAAATGAGAAAATATATATAGACACATAGCAGCCCATCTATTTTGTGTAGCCATGCAATAATTATAAGCTTTTATAATTATTCCACATGGAATTTACTGTCTTAGGTCTCATTCTTGGGCACTGTCATTGAGATTAGCATAATTCTAAGAATATTTTTAAAGGTATCTATATTGGCTAATTTACTTGAGCATCATGAATCATGTTCATATGCAAACTGTAAAAAATTCCAAAAATGGAATTTGCTTATCCACTGGAATAGTCCCAAGGAAATATCATCTTTGCTAAGTGACCATATTTTCAAAGAAACAAAAGTTATTGCTTTTTAAGATCAGCAATGCTAATTAACATTGTCATGTAGCAATAGCCTGTAAAGAGTAATGAAAAGTAATTGATTAATCTTCTACTTAGCAACATAGAAACATTGAACAAGTATTAAATAATACTGATGTTCCTGTTAGAAGTCCATTATGGATTTGGTTATTTGGTTATTATTTTCAGTGTGTTTTAGAAGTATGGTTCTTTTTTATTTCAAATTTTTCCTTTCTTTCTTTCTTTTTTTTTTTTTTTTAGGTGTTGGTGGACCTTTATTTGATTTATTTGTATATGGTGTTGAGAATTGAACCCAGGGCCTCACACATGCTAGGCAAATTCTCTGCCACTAAGCCACAACCCCAGCCCCTCAAATTGATTGTTTCCAAATTCTTTTAGTATTTAGCTCTATAAATATTATGATTAGATCTGTCATGATGATGTGCCCACTTGAGGGATTAGTAGTACCTAACTCAGAATATTTTTTGGAAAGAGTACCTATATTTGCATGTACAAGGGGCTTAAAACACTGCCTAGCATATAGTAAGCATTCCATAAGAATTAGTTAGCATCATTGTTATTATTGGCTTTTGCTATCATTGTTAGTATACTCTTGAGACATGAAATTAATTTATGATATAACATTTTACAAAGACAAGAATTAAGAATCCCAGACTTTTTAGAGAGGTGTATGTGACTTCCTTCACGGGAGATGGTTAAAAATTATAACTTTTAGATTCAGTCACTTTAGAGCTGTCTTGATTGTTAGATTGACCACATTTACTAATTGTTCTGTTTTCTTATCCATTATTGTTGGTCATCTCTTCCTAGTCTTAATTTATACATTAAATTCCATTATTAGCATGTATGGGTAGGAAAAAATAAGACAAAAGTAGGATTTGGTACTGTCCATTGTTTCAGACCACCACTGGGTATTCTTAGAACATATTGCCAAAGGTAAAAGACTATTGTAATAATAATAATAATAATAATAATAATAATAATAATAATAATAATAATAAAACTGATCAACTCAGCAAGCTCTCTTGTACAACACTTCTGATTTTTATAATTATGTCCTTTGTTTTTGTTGTTGTTCTTGTTGTTGTTGAAGCTACTTGCAATTACACAATGTGAATGTGAACTTTTCTTTTTTTTTTTTTTTTGAGAGCTTTGCAATCTTTCTAGTAGACTTCCCTTCCAGATGTTTCATGATGCTGTGTCATGACTATTTTCTCTCTAAAGTTCCTGAATTCTGCTTCCTAAAGCAAACTTCAGACTATGCGTGGTCTTTCCTTCCCTAACAAATGTGGAAACATTCTGTGTTTAGGCTCCAAATATCAGTTCCCCTGGACATTTTCTTCTTCTCAGGAATAAAAGTCAAACCACAGGCAGGAATTTATTAGATACTCTTCTTTCAGCTGAAGGAGTATTTCTGAAGATGTTGTAGAGTTGGCTTTGTGCCCTCTCTTGGTGGAGTCATACTGTTTATTTCTGTCATTGTTCATTTCTGGTGTCTTGTACATTCACTGCGTTGTCACCTCTGTTTCTTTACCTTCATGTAAAGGATTCTAAAATATAATTTGCAGATTTCCACAGTATATACTGTCTTGACATACAATAGAACTCTTGTTCCAAACATTCTTTCTGAATGTAGTTCACCCTTAAATCACCATTTTTCAATCATGCATTTCAACCTAGAAAGTCTTAGTGAAACTTATAAGATTGGTATAAGTATTTGATATGTTATTTTAATTTCACATGGTAACCTATAGGTATGTATGCATTTTCCTCCTCTATTATTATTTTATTTTTAAGAATTACAAATACTTGGTATGTTTTCCTCTTTTATCTTACAACATTTAAATAGTTTCTCTCACCTCCTTAGTTCAATGCCATTTACTTGACACATTAATTATCTCATAGTCCATAAATTTTCTCAAAGTTCACAGTACATAAGGAGCCATCTATAAAATAAATTAGAGATAAGATGCAAATGCAGTTACTTCCAACTCCCTTTTTCCCATTTAGTCAGTAAGTTAGTGGTAGATCCCAATAGTTGGTATTTTGGGCAATAATTCTGATACAGAGAACCTTTGAAAAGTACTCTCCCAAACAAGCAAATGTTCTGTCTTTAGTGAGACAGGTCACATCATCCAAGATAAATCATTTCCATTTCTTGGGCCATTGTCCAGAAATCTAAATGATTGCCAATACCATCTGGGTAGCCAAATGTTCAACTCTGAGACCATTTTTCTCATCTAAAGGCTTGTGGATTTGTAGAAATACTGAAAACACCACCTGGGATCTGTAAGTCCCTTTATTTTCTTTAATTGCCTACCCAAAGCTTCAGAAGGAATTCTATTTTCAAAAGTAATTAATGCTGATATGTCACTCAGAGTGAGAAGTGGTTAGCTGTCTTCCTAAAGCTTCTCTTAAGATACATACTTTGGAAAATCAGGACATCTCCTGAATGATAGGGATAGTTATACTAATCTGCAACTAAATGAATTAGTATAAAGTTAACAACTACCATGACAACTCTACCCTGAATCCTAGAATCAATAGCAAGATTTCTTTTAACAGAAAGTACTTGAAAATCATCCTTACTGAATTATTTCCTGTTCTACAAGGTCTCAAGTCTCCACTTAAATGATTCTAAACCCAGGTGAAATTTTGATCCAAGAGGACATTAATAAGTGCCTAGGTAGACAGTGGGGTAGCTATCAGAATGTAGTGGGTAGAGGTCAAGGATTTTGCTAAACATCTCACAATGCACAGTCCACCTCCTCCATCAAAAAACTGTAACTGTAAACAGTACCAAGACTGAGAAACTTTGCTCTATATAAAACTAGTCTCATATCTGTCGTGAATACACAATAGCTACCATCTGCTCTCTAACTATTTTTGCTGTTTATTAAATAACACTACTCTGGATTAATCTCATAACTTTAAAACTTCATTCTCATGACTTACCTTTTGGCTTCCTTATATAACCTTCTCTTCTGCACATTCCTTCCACCCCCTTGTTTTCTCTATTAGAAGCATTACGATAAATACCTGTATTTTTGTACATCCACCAATTCTTCCTTTGGGGAACTGCATCTCACCTGATCCATGCAACTCTTATGATCCTGCCAATCATAAGCCTCCTGCAATTCTGAACACATGGTGATCAAGGAGTCCAATGCTAGGCTAATCTGTCTTTTTCTACTGGGAATGACACACTTGAGTGAAGACACACCAGAATGCCAGCTGGTTGTAACTGCCTCATTCAGTGGTGGTACTCCAAAGGGAAGGGTCATATTTTTCTGCTGCCAGCTATGCTGATTCCTCCGTTTGTCAACTACTTAGAATCATTCCACTAAACACGTCTTCCTTATGTAAAATCATTAGAGATGGATACTACTGCAAATAGAACCATAGCATTAACTTTTCTTTTCCACTGATCTGCTGATACAGAGAAGAAATAGTCCACCAGCTGCTTTAATCTCTTCCTTCTGGGGGCGGAGGGGTGGTGGGGGAGACAGCTCGACAGTTCACAATTAGCTGGGCCTTACTTCTGGTGAGCATCCCCTCAAGCTTTGAAGCCTTTGCTTTAGAATCCACTCAATAAACAGATTTGCAGCAGTGCTTCTTGAAAGATGGCCTGCCTGCCAGCAGCATAAGCAAATGCCTATGGCTTAACAGAAATGGGAATGACAGGACCAACAAGACAGCTGTGGATTTGAAATTTTTATCATGCACAAAAATCACCTGGAAATCTTGTCCAAATGAAGGTTCTGGGTTACATCCCAGAGATTCAATCCTTGAATGGGACACAAGTATTGGCTGTTCTATATAGTTCCAAGGTGATGCCACTGTTGCTGCTGTTCTGGCCACATTTAGAGCTGCACAGTCACAATGTGCTGATTTTTCTGCCTTTTAACCTTTATTTGCCACAAAGCTCAGCTTCTTTAGTTGTAAATAAAGAAACCTACCTCAAACTGGCTTGAATAACATGAAATTCATTTCCCCATACGAATAGTCGCTTAGAGGTTTAAGGAGTTCAGCTCTTCAATTGTAGCTCAATTATGTTGCCAAACATCTGGTTCTTTCCCAGTAAATTACTTTTTTTTTTTGTAGTATTGGGGAATCAAACCAAGGTCCTCACAATGCTAGGCATGCAGTTTATCACTGAGCTATATCCCTAACCCTAAATGATCTCTTTTGTGTTACTGAAAACTATGATGCCATCAAATTTGGTGTGGATATATTTACTAACTGATCCCTCTTTCTCAAATTTATCTTTAACCATATCCTAAAACATTTTAGCACATTTTAGAACCTCAATAAATAATAAAAGTTAATCTCTTTCCTCCTTTCTTAAAGATGTCTGTCTCTACCTGGAAAAAAAAAGTGTTTTTCTTCCTACACATTCCTTCTCTATATTAGAACTACCAAATGCCAGGAACTTTTATTTAATTGGTACAGAATGGAGAATGAAACAAACATAGTCCATGCTTTAGAAAAGCTATAAATCCTACTCATATGAATTTCTAACAAGCATTCCTAAGTTCTTTCCTCTATTCTCATGCCCTAAACCAACTTAGGAAGGCTTGTTACTCCTGTCCTTCCTGTAACATACCATAGCACACTGTGTATATGTAATACATGGAAAAATGTGAGAAAGTATAAACTAGTTTTAATCAAATTGAAAGATATCACTGGAAGAACATTTCCAATGTAGATAGAACTTGGATTGAAATCCATTTAAGAGATCTTATTAGGATACTCTCATTTTGGAATGTGGTACACACAAAGTAATAAAGATGTAGAAATCATAAAATCCCATACAAGAAATTGCATTATATTTTATTAAATTCAAATCTTAAAATATCTGATGATGTCTTGAGAAATCAATAACATTATATTCTTTTTAATAATATTTTTTCTGCCTTGGGATAGTTAACTATATTAACTGTTATTTGTTTAGATAAGGAAATAAATAAATAAAGCCACAGGGGCTCAAATTGGAAATATCTTCAATTTAATAAATCCTCTGAAAAGTACATAGTTGATTTATAACTCCATTTGAGCTATTTGCTTTACTGATGGTCTTTTCTCCCTCAGTCCAGAACGGTAAAACACTGTCAAAGAAAAGAAATGACTCAGACTCCATGTGTTCTGTCAGTGTATAGTTTATCTGGAGTCTTACATGTTCTTCCCTTGTATGTATCTAGCAATATCCTCTCAAGGGCAGAAAAGAGGTGAGCACACACTGCTGAGAAAATTGAGAATAAACCAGGAAAGATTTTGCTGTTGTTGTTTTTGTTTGTTTTTTGTTTTGTTTGCTTGTTTGTTGTTTTGGGTTTTTGCTTTCCTTCTGCAGTGCTAGGAATCATACCCAAGGCCTCACACATTCTCAGCAAGTGCTCTACCTCTGAGCTACCTCCTCCACCCAAAAGCTTTGAAGGAAGGATAAGAAAGGAAAGGCCTTCCTTTGCCCAACTTCACCCTGTCTTTAGGTTTATTCTTTCATCCTTTTCTTCTCTCAACTCTTTAACTCAGCATCAGCATTGCCAAGATCACTTTGCATGTTTGAATTTTAATCAATAGCTATAAATAATAATGATGGTGATTATGATCTAGTGACTTTGTCAAAGGCAAGTGCTAAGGCTGGATAGAAATGAAGAAATAGAAATGAAACCTGGTCTTCTCTATTGTTTGAGTCCTTTGCAGCTGTCTTGGGGACAAACTCTATACAAAGATAATAGTGAGTCTCCAGTGTGGGTATCCTACACAGGAGAGGATCAACATTGTGTGGGATTAAAAGTTTTTACAATTTTCGACACCTCTCTAATTAAAATGATACAAAATAACATGTAAAATTGTATAAAATGTTTAGAAAATGATGTTAATAATGGAAATATATTATAAGTGTAAAAGTGCTGGCAGATCCCACAAACATCACAGCATCCAGGAACGTAATCATAACAATCAATCTCACTTGCCTCTATCATGCTTTCTTTTTCCATATATACTTCCACTTCCTGGTACCACGGAGCACTTTTGTATAGCAAAATAATTCTGAAACTTTAAGTTCACATTATGATACCTCAGTGAATTATTACAGTAGATATAGAACTGAAAATCATTGCTGCTCTTAATTATAACCAAGCTATTCACAGAAGGGACTGCATACTACAGTCTCACTAAACCCAAACAAGCCTGGCAAGGTGAAATATATCTGTAATCCCCGCAGCTCAGAAGGCTGAGACAGGAGGATTGCGAGTTCAAAGCCAGCCTCAGCAAAAGCAAGGTGCTAGGCAACTCAGGGAGACCCTGTCTCTAAATAAAATACAAAATAAGGCTGGGGATGTGTCTCAGTGGTTGAGTGCTCCTCAGTGGTTGAGTACTCCATAAAACAAACAAAATGCATTATTATTTCAGTTTCTCCTTGGCCCTACCTTAAAGGTACCCAGGCTACTCCAATGCCACCTCACAGGCAATGAAATGTGGCAAGGGCAGTTGGAGTGGGAAGACCCAACCAACTCATCAGATGGGGTTGAAATGTATTGCGACGGGACATTTTACAAAGGCATACAAACAAACTGATGGTGATTTTGGAAGAAGAGCTAGAAGGAGCCCATGCAAGTGAGAAGCCCTGAGGTTTCAGATTAGTTAGCTTCACAATAAATCTATTCCTTGTGTTGTGTACTTAGTGAGGAACTTCACTACTAAAATTCATTGAATCTTTTGAAAAACTTTATTAGGCAAATTGGTGGAATTTATGAGGCATGTTGTTATGGTTTAGATGTGGTGTTCTCCAAAAGCTCATGTGTGAAAGGATGAAAGAAGGTTTGGAGGAGAAATGAGTGGGCTTGCTGGCTGTAACCTAATTGGTGAATTAATTCCTGATGGGATTAACTGAGTGGTAACTGGAAGCAGGTGGGGTGGGGCTGGAGGAAGTGGTTCATTGGGGGGCGTGGCCATGGGATATATATTGCATATCTGGCAAGTGCAGCCTTGCCCTTGCCCTGCCCTCACCCTGACCCTTGCCTCTCACCAAGGTGTGAGCTGTTTCCTTCCACCACCCTCTCCCTCTCTCCCACTTTGATGTTCAGCCTCACCTCCAGCCCTGAGGAAAGGAGCCAGCCTTTCACAGCCTAATCCCTGAAACCCTGAGCCCTCAAATAAACTCTTCCTCCTGTATAATTGTGCTGGTCAGGTCCTTTAGTCACAGCAGTGAAAAAGCTGGCTAAAACACATTTTTAAGGTGGAAGGGAGCCTATTTATTTATGTATTTTCATGTTGGATTTGTGATCTATGTAAATATATTGCCTATCCAAAATATAAGTTATTTTAAAATAGTTAATCAAGAGTGGGGGCGGAGCGGAGCCGCCACCCGCGCCCGCAAGGTGGGCAGACCTGCGACCGACTGGCAGAACAGGCCCAGTGGTCCGCGGGCGTGGTAGGAGGGGCACGGCAGAGCCGCCGCCCGCGCCTGCAAGGTAGGCAGACCTGCGACAGACCGGCGGATCAGGCCCAGTGGCCTGCCAGCGTGGTACACACGTCACCCCAACTGGAGTAGGGGCAGAGCAGAGCCTTCGCCCG
>NW_026000174.1:1265548-1272754 GCF_001458135.2 Marmota marmota marmota
TGTATACTGGGGTAAAAATGGGAGTCATAACCCACTTGAATCAAAGTGTGAAATATGATATATCAAGAACTATGTAATGTTTTGAACAACCAACAATAAAAAATTAAAAAAATAAAATAAAATAGTTAATCAAAAGAAAGCTGTGAGACGTGATTCCTACTCTGTTTGATAAACTTCAAATTATTCTGTGGTAAAAGAAAAAAAAAAAACAAATGAGAGGTTCATGAACACTCAGGAGACTAACTGAGGTCTTTTGGAGAACATCTGAGCATCTCAACTCAGACTCAGCTATGGACCAAACAGAAGAAGGAGAAGGCCGAACAGGACATAAGTGTAGGCAGAAAGAACTATTATGGTCAGAAAGTCAGTGCATCCACAAAAGCCCATTTATAAACTCTTGAGGGCAAAGGCTTCAGCCAAATTATCTCTTGTGCTGAGTAGGACTCCAGTTACTGGAAGGCTATGCAAATCCCAGTGAGTGGGCTGAACCAAGGCAACCAGAGGGGAAAGCACTCTTATAGGAACCCAGCACATCTTGCTGGCCACACAGTCCATGTGGACGACCATGAAACAGATTTGCATCCTGTAGGAGGGAGTCTTGGGCTATAGATGTGTCACAGGCTTCCTCTTTCAGCTCTTAAGGAGCCCCTGATCTACCCAATCTGTGAACACAATAACAGGCTTGTCATTTTAAGCCACAGCATTTGGTGCTTTGTTACACAGAATAGTAACAAGAACACTATTCTCCATGTATTTAATTCTGAAGTAAGATACTGTGCCCTTGAGCATATATTATTTTTAAGCCCATTGGAACTCATTCATTCAAATGTGTGGAGGAATTCCTTCATTGTATTAGGACATGTAGATGAGTAGATGGAGAGCCAGCTGCTGCTCTAACTTCTGAGAGGCAGAGCATGCTTCAGTCCCCTGCACAGCTGCATGCCAGCCAGGACAAGCATCAAGCCTCTCCAGCGTGGCTGGGATCTCTTATCCATAGCCTATGTGTCTGCTGCTCCTTTTTCTAGAATTGCTTTCTCCTACATCTCATTCTTTCGATTACTTCCTCCTTTCTACCACTACCATCTCCTTTGTCAAACTTACTCAGCACCACTTCCTCCAGCATTCTCCACTAGCTCCATACAGGGTGAATGGTCTTACCTTCCCTGTTTGCACTGCCTCCTGCTTTCTTCTTTGTAGGCAACTCTCACAATGCAGGATGGCTTACTGTTATGTAGCTTTTTCACAAGATTATACAATCCCGAGGTGTAGACAAATTCTTGCTCATCACTGTAGCCCCCAAAGCTCAAATAACATGTATGTAGAATTTGGCATATCCTGTGTGCTCAACGTTTACTGACTAAAAGGATGAATACTCTAATGTGTCTTTCAACTATTAGGGGGATCTAGTTAAGTGACTCCTTACTACACTTCAGTGTACATATTATGAATTGAATATATATGTTCCCCCCAAAATACACACACAGAAATACTTACTCTCAATGTGATGATATTAGGAGGTATGGCCTTTGGGAGATAATTAGATGGTGAAGGTGGAGCCTTTATGATGGGATTAGTGTCCTTACAAAAGAGATCTCAAGAGTATTTGCTCCAGTTCCCTCTTGCTTCTTCTTCTCTCTCTTTGTACCCTGGAAAGATACAGTAAGAAGTCCACAGTCTGCTGCCAAAAAGAATGCCCTTCCCAGAATCCAACCATGCTGGAACTCTGATCTTGGACTTCCAGAACTGTGACAAATTTCCATGGTTTAAACCATCTAGTTTATGGATTTTTGTTATAGCAGCCTAAGCTCACCTAAGATCATGTATATTGCCCAAATGGTACTAGACCTTTACTCTATTCTCAGCAAAAAGAGGAACCATTCTATGGTTGATACCAAGCCTTGGGCCAGTGAATGCCAATAAATAATTTTCATAGTGACTTGGCTCCTTTATTCTGTGCACTACTATGATGAACCAATATAAAGTGATAAAACAATTTAGTTGGATGTAATATAACCTTAGAAATTTCTACATCATCTCTTTAATTCAGTTTTTAGGTTAATCCTATGGCAGTAAAGGCCATGTCCTGGCCCCATCTTCACCAGGAGGACTTTCAGGTAGCCATGGTGGAGGGGAAGATCTGCTCCTGAATAAGCCTTAGGTGAGGTTGCTCAGCAGCATAGGAAGATAAAATCCACAGTCAAATCACCAGGGACAAACTTTGGCTCTACAATGTAATTTATATGAGCAACAAGGAGTCACACTCATTGATTGTTAGGGTCTGAATGTTTGCATCCCCTCAAAATTTATATATTGAAACTTAACGTCTGAGGGTCAATGTAAGGAAATGAAGGACTTCATGAATAAGTCATGAGGATAGAGCCCTCATGAATGGGATAGTGACTTCACAAAAATACCCAAGTGAGTTCTTGCCTCTTCTCTTCCACAGCTGGAAGGCATCATCTATGAACCAGGAAACTGGCCTTACCAGATACTGGGTCGACCAGCACCTTAATCACGGACTTCTCTAGAACTATGAAAATAACTTCTTATTGTATATAAGCTACGCAGTTTATGGAAGTTTGCTAAGGCAGTCCAAGTGAGCTACAACTTTAATGAATGAGAAAAACAGTAATGACCACATTCATAGTGTATTCTGGACAGTAATGAGCTAATGAGTGAGTAAGTAGAACCCTCTACAACTGCTAATTAATTTTGGTAAAAATATCAAAGATCAAGAATACAACTGTACCCATACAGTAAATATGTGGCTATACCCCTTACCAGTGGCCTTCAGCAATTACCCAATCATCTCTTCATCTTGTTCCTCATTAACAAAATGGTGATAAAAACAATATCTCCCAATATATGTTAATGCACAAAAAGTGCTTAAACTAGAACCCAAGATACACTAAATTCTCATATGGAATAAGGAAACACTTCTCTATACTCTTAAATGCCCTTTGGAAGTTTAGAAGAGGAAGTACTATTTATGAGAATTAGTGAGGCTTCATAATAAAGGATACATGTAGTATGTGATTTAAAAGACAGTAGCAGGGTATGGGGGCACACACCTATAATCCCAGTGGTCCAGGAGACTTGAGACAAGAGGATTGCAAATTTGAAGCCAGCCTCAGAAACTTAAGCAACTTAGGGAAAGCCTATCTCAAAATAAAATTTAAAAGGGTGGGGATGTGGCTCAGTGGTTAAGCAGCTCTGGGTTCAATCCCTGTCCAAAAAGTTGAATACATACATAAAACACAGTAGCATTGAAACACAGATGAGAAGAAAAATCTAAGAATTTTTTTCCCTTAACTGTAAAGAGGTACATTGCCAGTCTAACACCATGGAATGTGATAGGTAAGAGGCAATTGAAAAGGAGGGCTGGGGGAGGTAATCAAAGACTTCCTATCAGTCTAGAATTTCACTGGGACCCACGAGGCTATATAAAAACTGAACCCTTTGTTCAAGGGAAATTTCAAGGAGAATCAAAATTCAATTTTAAAATTGTTCATTGAATGATCTGCTCTGCTTTAACAACTGGGAAGATGATAACTACCTTTCCCAAGTCAGGGTCACACATGTGTGTACACACACACACACACACACACACACACAGTTCTAGTTGGTAATTAGTGCAGAAATCCTACCTTATCTCTCTTTCTTACTCCCCCACATCCTTTTCCCAGGACAATTTCAGTCACTCCCAGGGAAAAGAACTAGCTGATACAGGTATAAAACAAATTCTCAACAAAACAAGACAGTATTTGTTTTGTTGTTATCCCCTTATTCAATTTCATTGTCAGCAACTCTGTTTTAAAAAAATATAATCTCTTAAAGGTAAAGGATAAAAAACAATGGAAATAAACAGAAAGGAGCAGGGGAAAGAAAGCAAGAAAAGAAAGTCTCTTGTGGTGTCTTAGAGTGTTTACCACATGGAAAGATCTGACCTCTGAAGAGCAGAGATAACTGGGTGGTTACTCTGAGTCTCACTAAACGGTAGTGGGAAGGGATCAAGACAGCTCTCTTGTCTTAACACAGTGAACTCCAGTCAGACTGACTGCCAAGAGGAAGCTGTGGGCGGTAGAACTCTTCTCACCCTGGTTCTTCAAATCTTCAGTTTCCTGGAGGTCATATGACCAGTTATTTTCTAGTATATGCTCTGAATATTTTGAAGCTGAGTACAGTAATCTACCCCACTTCCCAACCCCTCCTCATATTTACGATGTTTGGGGGGGGGGGGTTGCAAAAAAAAGGAATTTCCCCTTGAGTAAGAACACACAAAGATACCACCCTCCCAAATGCCAAATATATTTTAGTGAACAATTAGTATGGGGAATAGCCATCTCTTTGAAACTCAGAACAGGCCTTACTGAAAAGTAGTACATTCTTATGATTTTAGCCTCTAATCATCTATACTAGTGCAGTTTCAACCCTCTGTAATCTCAATTTTGTAGGTTCCTCTCATTTTATGAAGAATCTTCAAATAGACTCAGTCTCCTTAGCACATGGAATCTAAATGTGAAAATAGTCTTCAGGATTATCTAAGTTGTCTAACCCTTTCAGATCCCATCAGAGACTTGATATCCTCAAGCAGCAGAGTTCAGAGGGTTCTTCAAAGAAATGATGCTGTGACTCTCTCTGAGCATCAACCCAGGAGGTGAATGCCACAGGTGCTACAAACCTCCAAACCCAGACTGTCTGCACTCTACTGCAAAGCCTTATTGTCCCCAAAATGGTTCTTCTCTTCTCTCCCTTTCTCTTGATATGAGAATTTCTCTTGTACCCCATCTCCTTCAAATGTCTATCAAGACCTGTGAGGAAGAAGGCTGAGAAAACTCAGATATCTAAGACATGACTTAGACTTGAATCTCTATATGCACTCTCTATGTGAGATAAAGACTTGCTTCTGTTTTAGAAAAATTTAGACACATCTTATTTATTTGATCAGGAAGAGAAGTTTAAGAGGAAGACTCAAAATCATACGATGAAAGCATTTTCTCATTTGGCCTAACCTAAAGCATATCTTGAAACAGGCCAAGAGAGTATGAGAATTTCTTTCTCCCTAGGCCTCACACCCCTCCTTAGCAAGCATAGCCAAGCAGCCAAGTTGCTTCCAAATGCCAGTAAACTTGCCTTGACGTCATGTTCTCCTGACACTCTCATGCTTTGCTCTCTCTGTTAATTCCTGACTCTCTTCATGCCAGTTGGAAATCCAGCTGCTACAAAAGCTGAGAGTTGCTCAGAAAGAACTTTGTCTCTCCTTTCCCACATCACGGCACTGCACAGCCTGCTTGTGACCATCTGCATGACTCCATGTTTACTGGTCTCTTTTTATCTGCCATCAGGGACTTCCAGGTCTTTTGTGGAATCTTTCTCAGACCCATTTCTCTTTCTCATCTCTCCACAGCCTGGTTCAGAGCCAGAGAACAGCAATTTCCAACCTCAAAAATACCTCCTCTGAGCTTGCAGAAGTTAGTCCTCAGCCAAGTTATAAAATCTTCAAGGTCGTTGGATCTTGCCTTTTCCATCCACTTCAAGACTCTTCTTCCAGCTGGAAAATCATGCAGGTACATGAATATAGGCACCTTAATGTTTACTCTTTTATGAGCTTTGATTACCAACTTAGCAAGATAGTCTGATATAGACAGAACAGAAATAAATTCAAAATATTTTTTAATTACCTCTAAAATCTTTTTGCCATATTCCTTGATATAGTGTCCTGCTTCAGGCCTTTATCATTACTTTATCTGGACCCTGGCTTCCTGAGCTGTCACCACACTTCCTGTCTGCTCTTTTGCATATTTCACACTGCCACCACTGTAACTTATCAAAAACACAAGTCTAACTGTAAGTGAATCCTCTGCTGAAATTCCTTAGTTCCTGAAGCATAAAATCTAAGATCCATAGTATCACTTGAATCCCTTGGGTCTCATCTCCTGCTCTACCCTAAGTCACACTTCAGGTGACAGGAGCTATGCACATAATATTATTTTGAATGACACATAATAAGTATACATATTTATGGGGTACAATGTAATATTCTGATGTATGTGTGCAATGTATAAAGATCAAATCAATGTAATTAGCATATCCATCATTTTAAACATTTGTCATCCCTATATTGATTGATTACTCCATTCTGAACCTCAACTCTGTCTGGGTCCTTCTCCTAAAATGGCATTCCCTAAGTTCTTCCCTTGAAAACTTCTATTTATTCCTCAGGATTAAGCAAAGATATTTCACTCAGGCATCATTTAATTCAGAAATATTTTTTTACATACTCATAACCCCCTGTGTATAACTTCTTCATAGCACTTGTTACTTTACATATTTATTTAAATGTGTCGGGTTTTTTTCTTACAAAGTATATTTACGGCAGAAAATTTGAAAAACATAAAAATATGAAAAAAATTATCTAGAGAAATCTACTAATATTTTGAGGTTGTTTCTAAGTTTTAATTCTATGCACCTATTCATACTTTTTCCTCTTTTGCTACTTTTAACATACCACCTCAATATAAACACAAACACATGCGTACCAACTATAATATATGTTGTAAGTACTATTTTTTACTGAAGATATACTGTGAATATTGCTATATATCTTTACTATTCATAGAGTAAGCTCCTCTAGGGATGAGATAAAGAGAGAGAGAGAAAGAGAGAGAGAGAGAGAGAGAGAGAGAGAGAGAGAGAGAGAATCTGAGTGAATAGTAGACAATAGGCTGTGAATAATTATTTCTTAAGCTAATTTATTAGGGGAAATTAAAGAAGAGAATTAAAGAATATAAAATGTGTTGGGGTACATGACAAACAAGAATATAAAGTAAAGGTAGTACGTGAACAGTGCATTATTTTTAACTTTTAAAGTTTTTAGATATTGTATATTTGAATATCACAAGAGCCTTCTAAGGTAGCTATTGCAGTTATTTACAAATTGGGAAAGTGAATGTCAGAAAGGTGTAATGTTTTGGCCCTTTAATGTCCCCATAAAGCTCATGTGTTAAAAGTATGCATGAGAAGAAGATTAACATTAAACAGGGATGAGAGGTGGGAGGGAAAGGGAGAAAGAAGGGAAATTGCATGGAAATGGAAGGAGACCCTCAGAGTTATACAAAAGTACATACAAGAGGAAGTGAGGGGAAAGGGAAAAATAATACAAGGGGGACAAATGAATGCCAGTAGAGGGGGCAGAGAGAGAAGAGG
>NW_026000174.1:1272769-1289024 GCF_001458135.2 Marmota marmota marmota
AAAAAAAAAAAAAAAGATATCATAAACTTCCAGAGCAGTTTATTTTATGATCTGAACTTCTAAAGCAGTTAGGCTACTAGGAAAAGATGTTTTAAGGAATTAAACAGATACTTTCCGCTTTTTAAAACAAATAAAACAGCATCAATGAAGCAGCAAAAAAAAAAAAAAGTATGGTCTCAAACTCAGGAAGGTTCAGAGGTTGTTTTTAGGCAATGATTAAACCATGAGGTTTCTAACCGCATCAGTATATTAATCCACTGATGGATGAATAGTTTGAATGTACTACTGGGTGGTAACAGAAGCAGGCAGAGCATGACTGGAGCATGATTGTCTGCTTTCCTGCTGCCATGAGCTGATAGCTTTCCTTCATTACCTCATGCCCTTCCACCATGATGTTCTCCCTCACCTCAGGTCCAAAGCAATGCAGTTGTTCAACCATGGACTGATTCTTTTCAGCCAAAATAAATCTTTCTTCTTCTAAGTTGTTCTCACCAGGTGTTTTGGCCATAGCAATGAAAAGCTAACACAAAAGTTAAGTGCTTTGCTCAAGGTTTTACACTCTATATGTGGCAGAACTATAATGGAACCATAACTATATGAATCCATGAATTATGGATTTTTATACTCCACATGGCTTCTGGAAAAGAAAGAGCAGCAATGAAATTCCTGCTGAAGTCCAGGAGCCTGGGGGGAGAGGTGTCCATACTTCCTGGCATGGTGCCTGGCACAGAGTTGGTACTAAATAAGTAATTGTTGAACTGAACTGAGGGGAAGTAGTAAGAAAGAATCAATAAGTAGGCAATCGTTAGTGTCCAGGATTAGGGACCTCAATCCACTTTTCTCCATCTTCTCCATGCTTGTCTGAATCCCTTAAAATGTTTTCTAAGTGATTTACCTTCTTCTAGTCTGTGCCTATTGTCACCCATTCTCCATAAATGCAAACTGATCATGTCAAATAACTTCTTTGTTCCCTTTTCTCTTGGAAAAATTTTGAAATATTCTGGCTTAAATGCTTCTTCATGATGTGACACACTTCTTCTCCATCTTGATTCTCATTTCTTTTCCTCCTGTAAATGCCACTTTGCATATTTCACATCCCTAGATCCTTGAAAGTGCTAGAATATTCTTCCCCCTGCTCTTCCTGGATACCTATTATTTTTATTCTTTTACTAATTGTATCAGTTTTCTATTGTTATCTAACAAATTACAACCAATGTAGCAGCTTTAAACATCACAGATTTGTTACCTCACTGTTCTGTAAGTTAGAAGTCTGGCACACAGTAGCTGGAATATCTTTTTGTGGTCCTTTTAGGCTAAATCAAGGTACTAACTGCTATGCTCATCTGGGCATATGGTTCTCTTCTAGACTCACTGATTTTTGGCAGAATTCAGTTCCTTTTGGTCATGGGATTGTGTTGTGGTCCCTGTTTCCTTTTTATATGATTCCCTTTATCTTCAAGCCAACAATGACTCAGTGAATCTTTGTGTTTTGAATCTGGTTTCTGCTTCTGTCTTCCTCTCTTTCAAAAACTCATGCATTGCTTTCGTTCCACTTGGATAAACCACAGTATTCTCTATTTTAAGATTATCTATTTTGTAAACTTAGTTATATTTACACGTTTCTTTGTCACGTAATATAACATTATCATTATCACCAGAAGGTGAAGGTCACAGAAGCCAAAATTCTGCCTACCCTGATGATCACTTCAAATTTGGCTTATATGTTCCTCTTATAATCCACAAGTTCACTAATATCTCTGCCTTCATTTCTAGACCACATGCTTCATGAAGGCATAGCTCCCTCTGGTTCACAAGTACTGATGTGATGGAGCCAGCTTGTACCTGCTAACGAATACATATTATTAATTTCCAGGAATTCTGCAATCTGATTGTTAAACATAGTTATGCTAAAATTTAAAACTTATTAATTGTATTTTCAATGGGTAATAAATACTCTGATCTTATTACTTCTTTTTTGGTACTTCTGTTTACTAACATCTATTCTATTAAAGCTATTTTCCTTGATTATATCTTTGTGGTAGAAATACTTTTAATTGATACACTACCACCCATGCCATCTCAATTCCCTGTTTGGTGCTGTTATATTACACAGATAACTTGTAATCAACAATATGGGATGTCTTTATACTATAAAAAATCAGCAAATACTAGTTACTGACTTAAATTATTGTTTAGTTGATTATCTAAACTAACCATAGTGAAAATGGTAACGATACAGATTAGACTTAAAGTGTCCCATACATGGCCATAATACAAAAACTTGAAGAAATGTTATTCTTCCTGTATGTAAAATCCATGATTCAGGAAAGAAGCAGCTCCTATTATTGAAAAGTTAATAAAGTTACAATTTAATATCTCATTTTAATTTATATTATTCATTGATTTAAATCATTTATACAACAACCATGTGTGACCTGTTATCATTCATTAGTTACAACTATGATTTGGCTAAAGATGGAAGAATTTAGCAAAAACAACATCAAAGACAAAAGAGAATCCATGGGAAAAATTATATTGAATTTACAATAGATAAGATTTTTATTTTTTATTTATATATGACAGCAGAATGCATTACAATTCTTATTACACATATAGAGTACAATTTTTCATATCTCTGGTTGTATACAGAGTATACTCACACCAATTCATGTCTTCGTACATATACTCTGGATAATAATGTCCATCATATTCCATCATCATTTCTAACCCCATGCCCCCTCTCTACCACTCCAACTCCTCAGCCATATCTAGAGTTCGTCTATTCCTCCCATGCTCCCACTATGAATCAGCCTCTTATATCACAGAAAACATTCAGCATTTGGATTTTTGGGATTGGCTAACTTCACTTAGCATTATTTTCTCTAACTCCATCCATTTACCTGAAAATGCCATGATTTTATTCTCTTTTATTGCTGATTAATATTCCATTGTGTATATATGCCACATTTTTTTTCCATTCACCTATTGAAGGGCATCTAGGTTGGTTCCACAGTTTAGCTATTGTGAATTGTGAAGAATAAATTTTTACTAAATATTTTTCACATCAATAAGTTCTTTCATAAAATATACATATGCACTTATATTCATATACACATATGTTTTAATACCAGTCATTAAACATTTACCAGTCCATCACTGAATATATTGAAAATACTTCTGGAGCATATTGTAATACCTAACACATAGCAGGTGCTCAGTAAATATTTAATGAATGAATAGGTAAAAGACATGGTCTACATGATGGGCCAGAGACACAAATTGAACAGAAGAGAAGCAATGATTTGGGGGATTTGAGAAGATTCAAGGGCCTAGAGTCAGCTGAGAATTTTTATAAGATTCAGTAGAAGTGAGGGAGTGGGGGAAAAATCAGGGAGCTTTAATGAGAAAGAGTGTCTTAGGAGTTAGAGATAATTAGGCACAATGTGCAAATCTCTGCACTATTCATTCACTTTAATATTTTATAACTCCACAACCCTCATTTATCCTCATTTTAAAGGTAAGAAAACTAGGTCAGGGAGGTTAATGAACTTTTTCAGAATCAATCAGTTAGCAGAAGGGAGAGGCCTGTGTGTTCTGAATCCAAAGCCTGAACTCAATGACTACACCATAATCAAAGTGAGAAAGAGGCTATGAGTAGTCATCACATCAGGTCTTCCTACTTGTGTGTGCAGAGAACCAAAAGAGGACACATCTGAAAATTATTGGTCAGGAAGCTCTCACTTAACTCATCCAGGAAAAGATATTTAAGGGAAGGTGACCTCACAGATCAAGTGCACCTGAAGCCAGTGTACATTCCTAAAACACACCCCCTCCCCAATCCCCAGCAGCCAGTATGAAAATTAATTCCATGTTTGATTTGGTTTGTTTTGTTAGGCTTTGCCCATCCACTGCACCCCAGTGACCCAGCTTGATACTTTCTAGAGTGGGGACCCCTATCAATCAAACCCTTGTCCTTTCATTTGTAATCCTGTGGCAGTCATTCCATCCCCAAGACCATTAAATAGAATATTGACTCTCAGCCTGAACCCCAGATCTACATTTCAAAATGTCTGCTTCTTTTCTTCTAAGATACCCTGAAATTTCCTATGCACCTTAAAGTTTGAAAATCATTGGCTTAAGGAGCAGATACACCAGCAGATGACTATACTAAAGACAGTCCTAACAGCTAGAGAAGTTAAGAAATATTGCTGAGGGTATTAGAGGATTGAAGTAGTCCAAAGTAAAGTGAGGTCAATTCTCCTAGCTTGTAGTGTGTTCAGATTGCCTGAAAAACCTTATAAAATATCATAACATTGTAATTTTTTAAAAAATCCAATATATAACCAAGGCTAAGAAGTTATCAGGAGTGTCACTCTAGTTATGTCACTCTTCTTAGATGTGCACAGTAGCCTCAGTGATCAAAACAATGAAGCAAATGAATGTGGATCTGATCTTGTTTCAGAGACTCCAGGCATCTTCCACGTAGGGGTCTGATCACTCCTCCCCCCCATGATATTTTTCAGGCCATGTTCTTTATGCACACAGCCTTGACTTCTCAGGACAAACAACAAGCTCTCTAGCTTTTAGGACTGCATATGTCACATGCCCTTCACCTAACACGTCCTCCTTCCTCCTTACCACCAAGCCACATCCTTTCCTTCCTCCAGCCCATATTTATTTCTAGCTTTCAAAATGATTTTTAATGTAAGCCTTGTTTTGTGTTCATATGACATTACATTGCTCACCAGGATCAAATTATACCAAAGATCCTTGGAAACAAATTGTTCAAAATAAACAGAAGAGAGGGTACACAGTTCTGCTTGTTCAAGTCAAATACTCTCTTTTTTTTTAAAAAAAAAAAAAAGCAACCGAAGCTAGCCTTTATCTGAATTCTCTGCTGTGCAGTAATGATCCCAGGCCCACAAAAGAGTGCTAAGTTCTCTCCCACAGGAACTGCTTTTTCTCCAGTAATGGATTGCATTCTATTTGACTGCTGAGCAACAATAGTTGACTCCTGCTGGCCAGCTCTCAAAACAGGTCTCCGAAGAAGATCAGAACAGGGCAAATTGATGCTTCTAGTTTTCCCTCAATAATCCCTCCCCAGGGTCCAGGTTTATACACAGGCTCCTGTCACCAACCTTGCTTGATTTCTTTACAGGGACCCCTTGTCTCCATTTGGGTGATATGGTGGTTGTATGAGGAGAACAATAGAGGAATTATGTGTGTCACCCTCACCTGATCCACAGACTGATGAGATCTTCTGGTTAGTGACTTCCTCTTTACTCTCACCAGCTGCTAAGCATGTTGCCAGTAACTCTGATTGGGGATGTAATTGGCTTTTTGGATCTTGCTCTATTCTTAACAATATTCAAACTTGTAATTAGGTGGTGGGGTATGCAGACTGCAAAATAGTTCTGATGAGTATAATGGGAAATGTCTCCAGGATATTCTTTGATTGTAAGAATTTATTAATGAATACAAACCAATTTTACTTATTTTCTCTTTTGTTTCTCAAAGAAAGGCAATTGGGGGGAAAAAAGGGAGAGGTGGTGATCATGGTGGATTACAGAGATTCTAAATGAAAATGATGGAGAGGAAATTTGTCTAAAATACGCAAAGAAAAATAGTCTTTAAGAGAGAAGGCAAGGAACTGCAGCTGTGGCTCAGTGGTAGAACACTTGCCTGGCATGTGTGAGGCACTCAATTCTCAGCACCACATAAATAAATAAATAAAGGTATTGCGGCCATCTACAACTAAATATATATAAAGAGAAGGCAAGCGAATTTTCTTTAATGTTTGATTTGGACCCTCCCAGTGTTTAGGTTATACATTCTAGGAACATAGATACTCATTCTCATTTATTTATGCATGAACACTCTTAATCACTAATTAATTCATGTATTCAATAAACTGATGTCTGAAAAAAAGGAAAACAGGTTTGGGCAACAGAAATAAATAAGACATGTTCCCTCACCTCAAGTGGCTCAGAATCTAAAGAAGCAGAAAGGTGTATATCTAAACACATACACTCTCTAAAATTGTTTCTTCAGATGCTAAAATGGAAAAATCTAGAAAATACAACAGGAACCAAGCACACATTAAGAGCAATCTATAGCGATGGCAGTAGCTGGGTAGGAAATTTTTCTTTAAGCAAAGGAAGAAAGAAAAAGAGGACATTCCGGTGATGAGGAGGGCTTCAGGACCACCTGTGCATAATCGAAACTGAGATGTTCAGACTTTATTTCTAGTTCTCTTTTACATGAAGCCAATATGTCAGTTAGGGGGTGACAGTTTATCTTAGGCTAATACTACTCAAAATTCCCATCCTGTAGTCTTTCTCCTTCTCGGTGGGCCTGGCCTTCAGGGTGGCTCCTACGAACTCTGAATTCTTTGCACTCGATGTACAGTAACTCAGTGTTCTCCTGCCACAATTCTTATATTCAGTTCTAGCACATTTTTTGCTTATTCATGATCCCCCAGTGTATGAGTAACCCTGGAATGGTGCTTTTGTTCTCAGAAAAAAATTATGCCTCTAATACAATCTGCTTTTCTTAGAAAGTAGTTATGGTTTTATATAGCTATCTCCTCCTACATTACACCCAGCACTCTTCAGATTTGGGGATGGCATCACTATTCATTAAACCCCACTTATTTTTCTTCCTGCTTTTGTTCTGGTTTTCATCAGCGCTTGTTGGCAACCAACCCAGTTCCATTACTATACAGCCATGCCTCAAGCTGAACTCCAAACATTGCTTAGTTGGATCATGATTTTGTTAAATTTGTGTATCTTAAGCCTCTAAAAATCTAAACATCCAGAAATATATATTTTTCACCAATATATTAACAGTGTGCCAATATATTAAAAGTTAAATTGGTGAAAAATAAATGTTTCCCATAATGTGTGTTCAGCTCCCATTGTATTTTTCCAGAGATTTCTGTTTTAGCATCTGGGTTCCTTTACTTATTCCATAAACATCAATCACAGACCATACATGAATGAATCTTCCTTCTGCTCTGAAAGAGTTCACAGTGTAACCAGATATAAATTCCAAAATGCTTCAAGAAAAGGCAGCATTTTTGGAAATGTTGAGTATTGTCCCAAAGGAATGACTTTAATGAGACAATCTTCTTTTGGAGCCTATTTCCCAGTCCATTAGTTAGAACATTATTCCCATGCTTTGCAGTTGTGCCTCATACTATATGCCCCATCTCCTAGATAGAATACAATGGCAATAATACAGGAAAATCCTGTGAAAGGAGGAAAAAAGAAAACAACAGTTGTAGAATTGTCAGGTATGACTCTTCTCTCCCTCGCTGTGACTGAGAAATTCCTCCTCCATGCTTCCACAGAGCCTAGAGTATTATATGTGTTACATTATATTACAATGGTGCAATTACTTATCTGTTTCTTCTCCTAGATGTTAGTCCCTGGAAGGTAGGTTATAATTTATTCAAATTCATTGGCTAGTTTAGGGCCTGAAACTGTCAGGGTACTATATGAGCCTTATTGAAAGAAAAAGAAAGGGAATTGAAGGGAAAAAAAGAGAGAAAATATTATGATTATCATTAGAGTAAGTGAGTTGCTTTGATTTGGTATCTGGGAGAATATCCCTTCAGAAATCTGGTCAGTCTTACAGAGTTTGCAGAAGGCTCAGCACAAGGACTTCAACCATCATTTCCACCCAGGTGAATATAATGTCAGCCTCTAAAATGAGACTGCTGGGTTGGCCTTAATGCAATCTGATTAGAGTTCTTATAAGAAGAAGAAAATTGGAAAAAGAGAGAGCAGCGGTACATGCACACAGAAGAAAGACACATGAGGACACAATGAGAAGGTAGCATGTGCATGCTAGAGCAAAGGCCTCAAAAGATGCCAGGCTTTTGATATCTTGATCTTGGACTTCTGGTCTTTCGAACCATGAGAAAACAAATTCCTATTGCTTAATACAGGAAGTCTGTGTTGGTCATAGAAGGCCTAACAAACTAACACATTTGGAGATAGTGCTGATCTCAAAAAAAAAGTCACTGAGACTAAACCTGTCTCTTTTAATGCAAATATTAACTTTTAAATTTTTAATTAAAAATGAATGGAATGAGTTATAAAGAACAAAGATCTAAAACAACGTACAGGTTAAAATTAAAAAGAAATCTTCTTGTGCGCTCCTGGTTAAATCTGTCTTTGGAGGATTTAAGTTTTCTCATTTCTGAAATAAGATTTGAAAGGATGATTAATTTTATCCCTCAAACTTTAGGAGCTTGTAATTAGCTGTGAAGTATGTTAACAGAAATGCTGCTGCAGATGATGATGGAAGGTGGAGAGATTCTTACCAAGATTTCACCAGCCATGTACAAAGTATCAGAAAATCTTACAGTCAGCAGATGGTATGTGTTTGCATTGACTTGAAGATGTGATTAGAAATGAGCATTTTCAGTTTGAAGTGATAAAGACTTTGAATCTGTAATGCACTTGTATTCAATTACAATAAGCTAGATTGTGCTTCCTTAAAACAACATCCAAATTTCAACATCCAAAACACCTTTCTCCCATTGTATATGTCAGGTCAGCAGAGTTTATTCTGTTTGCTCAGGGACCCAGCCTGATGGGGGTTTAGTCTTCAATAATTACTTTGGCAGGGAATAAGATGACTCTTAAAATTCCTATGCAGGAGGCAAGATAGCATAGTACAGGAAGGAGCCACTTCTCTAGGGTAATAACTGCTTCATAACGAGGTGAGTGGGGTGTCTGAAGAAAACCATTACAAATTGTTATTTGTCAGAGATTCAGAGAAGCTGAGAGACTCTGGGGTAGTGGACAGAGAATATGAGGAAATACTCCAGAACCTGGCAACAGCAGTGGTGCTGTGTCACCACAAAGGGAGAGGCAAGACAAAGGGAAGATCAAACAGCAGACAAATTCCACAAACACTTGTGAAAAGGTAGTCTGTACCTAGTTGATACAAAGACTGCACAGCAAGCCGAGGCTTAAAATGTGCTCCATGTTTCTCAACTTTTAAGTGAAGAACAGAGGTGAAGCTCCAGCTCAAGGAGTTTATGCCAAAGCTTGCTCCTACAGGGGGAACCCAAGAGTCCTTAGCAAATCCTTCCACTCTTATCTCAGCCAGTGCTTGCTGCATGCCCTAAACTATTACAGAGAATAGTGGATCCAGGCGGACTCAAGACAGAGGTAGCGAGAAGAATGCAATCTGTTCTCCCTTCAATCCCTGTGAATGAAAGACCATCAGAAAAAAAAATTGGAGGAAATTGATCAAGAGGGTGTGATTACATTTAGGGATGAATATCTGGAAATCCATAGTTGGTGGTGAAAACCACCAAATACCATCCATCCAGAGATATCTGTTAGCTTTACCCTACATGTAGAACTTGGTGAGATGCTAGAAACCCAGAAGCCCAACCAAGATTGACATCTATCAGCCCTAGTAGTACATGAATTTAATTGCTCTGGAGTAGATACTCCAAAAGAAAGAGCTAAAATTCCATGTAAACTTGGCCCCAGCATCTGGGACTTCCCACATAGATCTCTGTGCCACTTCCAACCAGGAAGAGCAGCCATCTATGATGTCTGGACAAAATCCCAGAAGGTACTGTAGTGGCACTCCCTCCTCCACAAAAAAATCTTTACTAAGCTTCTCCAGAAATCTTCACCATAATTGATTTTAGGATTATCAGTAAAAGAGTCTCTACAAAACAGTTCAATGAGGTAAACTTCCTGTTTTTTTTTTTTTTTTTCCTGTTGCTCTGTTACTTGGCCACTGGCCCGGAAGAAATCAGTGCTCCAGATGATGGATGCCCCTTTACTTATTTTTTACAAACATTTATCCAGTATAGTAGTTTGTAGAAGTGTGTTTGCAAATGCAAAATGTGATAATAAAAAGATAAATTCTTTAACAAGGCCTCTGACCTTGAGCTGGAACTTCACAGAGATGTCTACATTTCTAAGATAAGAGAAGTTACCAATTGAGCTCCATGGTAACAGCTGGCAGGGGGAGGAAAGAAAGGGGAGAAGAAGCTCTCCCCTTCTCAGGTGTTGTCCTTGAAGGGTTAACTTGTCCAGAACAGTGAAAGAAAAAGCTGCTTTTATGTGAACTTCTGCAGACTGTGAACTTCTGAGCCCCTCCCCTTACACACTGGGTATAAAGTTCTGAAACTACCCAAACTTAGAGTTTAGGGGATTAATTGATTACAGCGAAAGCTGTACCCTCTAAACCTGGCTGCAGCCAAATAAAACTGTTTCCTGCTTTTCGGTGCCTTGCCTTGTCTGTCCCCTACAATAGTATTTGCCTGCCATACTATCTCCCCTGAACTGGTAAGCAGAGAAGCTGGAGAACTATTTTAGCCATCTACACTTCAATCCACTCCAGCAGGCAGAGTGGGGAAAAATCACAAAAGGAACTTGGGTTTAATATCACCCACCCTTGACTCTAAGAGGCACGTAGTCCAAGAAGTAAGGGACAGAAGGACAATCTGGAATAGGATGTAAAAACTCAACTTCAGCTAACTCAGTGGGAAAATTTAGCATTTTTAATTAAGAATTTTTTATTATTAATATATTTTAGTTTTTGTTCTGGATATATTGCTGACTGGTTCATATATATACATATACACATGTTTCTGGGTTTCCTATCTTATCATCTCTTTTGATTAACCTTTTATTATCTTATTCTGTTTTTCTGAGAGATAGTATTTTTGTTTGTTTTTGTTTATTTGTTCTTTGCTTTTATTGTTTTTATACCAAGGGTGTTGGTGGTGTTCTTCTCCACTTGTGTGCTTCTTTTATTGCTCTCCTCACCTCTCTCTCTCCTCTATTTCTTCACTTCCTTCATGCACAGCCTTGCTTCCATCTTCTGTTCTCCAACTTTTTGAATATTCCAACCTTCCTTTTGCCTTCATACCCCCAACTTCTCTACTCTTAATGAACTATATTTTTAGCATTTATTTAATGCATGTAGTTTATCCCTTTGGGGAATGGAATAAGGTGGTTCAGATGAAGCCAAACTATCACAGCAACTACCCAAGAGTGAATCAAAACAGCAGTTCAGCACCAGGAAGTTGAATCTACACAGCTGAGAAGAGTGAAGAACTCTTTGATTTGCAACAGGCAGTCTGAGCTCTGTGATTAGGAACCTGGCTGACACTGGGGGGTGGGAAACTGAGACCAATTAAATTCAGACCAAATCTTGTGAGCCCTGAGTCATCTCTTCCACGCCTAGAAAGGGCTGAAGGATAGGCTGGCACTTTTCACTCTCCTCTCCCCATCAGATGATCTGAGACACTGGAAAGAGAGGGAAGTATCAGAACTGCCCAGCCAAGAAGGGAATGAAACCCTGCAGTGAAACTTTGTACAAAGACTCCCCTACCAAGTTTGACCACTTTGGGTCAGAAATGAGAGTGAACAAACTGTACAATAACTGAAACCCCAAAAGAAAATACTCTATTTCAAAAACATGAACAAGAAAATCAATCAACTGGCTTCCAAAAATGGACAAAAGTTAAGTCTCAACTCCACAGCCAAGAAAGCACTAGGAGAAAAACTCATGTTTACCTTAAAAGCAATTTCCACTTTCTTTATTATCTAACTTCTCAACCAATTCAAGAAAGTCACTCCAGGGCTGGGTTGTGGCTCAGAGGCAGAGCACTCGACTACCATGCATGAGGCATTGGGTTCAATCCTCAAAACCACATAAAAATAAAATATTGTGTCCACCTATAACTAAAAAATAAATTTTAAAAAAAGGAAAGGAAAGTAAGTCACTCCAATTTAGCACTGAGATTAGTGGACTGTTGGAAAACATTGTTAGTGGGTTTTTTAAAAAAAGGTTTATTAGGGTAAGACATTGTTCTGAAGTGGTTGTAATAACTGGAGATTTGCACATCCTTTCAAAGTGCTATTAGATATTGGCCATCATAGTAAGTTCACTGAGTGAAAATATTGACACTGAGATATTTGCCCAACACAGGGCATATAATAAAGGAAAAGCATGTCACTAGAGAGTCCTTTAGATAAAATTAGAAGAGATAATTATCCCAGAAGATATGTAGAAATATTAATAACATGAAAAATCAAGGGAAAAAAAAAACATTCCAAATAATTTACACCTGACCCATGAACACCACACTGGAAGAAATGCCAGAAAAAAAATTTGGAAAGTTGATAATTGAAAAGGTCAAATGAGCTAAAAGAAGATCTAATGAACAAACTAAGAGAAAATATAAAAAAGTGAAAGAACATTTCAATAAAAAGATAGATATTCTGAAAACAAACAAACAGAAATGTAGGAGATGAAAGACTCAATATACCAAAATAAAAATTCAATTGAAAGCACCATCAATAATTATATTACATGGAAGACAACTTCTCAGGCCTCAGAGACAAAGTATATAATCTTGAAAATAAAGTAAGCAATAAATAAAAGATGTCAGGAGACCATGACTAAAATATTCAAGAAATCTGGAATAACATCAAGAGGCCATATCTAAAATGATTGGAATCGACAAAGGCATCAAACACAATTTAAAGAAATGTACAACCATTTTAATGAAATAATATCAGAAGGTGTTCAAACCTTAAGAATGAAATAAAAATCCAAATACAATTGACATTTAAAACTCCAAGTAGACAACATCAAAAAATATCCTCACAGACTGGGATGTGGTGGTGCGCCCTGTAATTCAATAGGCTAAAGCAGGTGAATCCTAAGTTCTATGCCTGTAACTTTGTGAGACCCCATTTTAAAGTAAAAAGGGCTGGTGTATAGCTCAATGGTAGAGTATGACTAGGTTAAATCCCCAGTACCCCCCCGAGAAAAAAAATACTTTCTAAGACACATTATGAGTAAAATGCCTAATATACAGAACAATGATAGAATTCTAAAAGCCATGGAAGAAAACTGACAGGTAACTCTTAGAGGTAAGCCAATTAGAATTTCTGCTAATTTCTTAGCCTGGCTCTTAAAAGCCAGGAAGGAATAATATATACTAAGGCTTGAAAGATAATGGGTGCCAACCAGATTGCTATATCCAACAAAACTATCCTTCAGACTTCTTCAATAAAAAAATGTTCACAATAAGCAGAAACTAAAAGAA
This sequence comes from Marmota marmota marmota, assembly GCF_001458135.2. Taxonomy (NCBI): domain Eukaryota; kingdom Metazoa; phylum Chordata; class Mammalia; order Rodentia; family Sciuridae; genus Marmota; species Marmota marmota. The sequence goes on from NW_026000174.1 coordinate 1,285,872, forward strand.
TTTGTAACCATGGAGCCAGCACTATAAAACATACTCAAATAAAATATTTTACACAGATTGTTAGGTGCAGGACAGACTGAGTAAGCTGTCTGCAGGCATGCCAAACAAAGTTAGCTGCAGGATGACCTGGCCTCTCAAACCCTCTGTCTGGTTCTTTATCAACTATTTGCTTCAAGCCCAAATGTCCAAGCCCCTGCTCAAGGCTGAACACTCAGCCCTCTGCTCAAGGCCGAACACGTAACCCCCCTTGTGCCAACAAGGCAGCTTGCAGACCCAGAGACCTCATTAGATTTGGGCTTATAAAAACTCCCTCCTGCCGGGCCCCTCTCTCTCTTGCTTTCTCTATCTCTCTTGCTTTCTCTCTCTCTCTTGCTTTCTCTGTCTCTCTTGCTCTCGCTCTCTCTCTCTCTCTCTCTCTCTCTCTTCTCTTTCTCTCTTTTCTCCTCTGTTGCACTGCTGCAATAAAGATTTCTTGGTTGCTCAGAGTGTTGTGGTCACTTTCCTTTCACAGATGAAGTGAAAAACAAATAACAGAGCTAGCATATCAATGAATATCACTAGAGGAATAGTCAATTAAAACTGACAAGTAGACCAATGGTACAGAATAGAAAACATAGAGACAAACTCACACAAATACAGTTATCTCATACTGGACAAAGGCACCAAAAATTTTCATTGTAGAAAAGATATCCTAGTCAATAAATGATTCTGTGAAAATTAGAAATCCACATGTAACAAAAATGAAATTAAAACCCTATCTCTGACCCTGCACAAAACTCTACTCAAAGTGGATCAAAGACTTAGGCACTATAATAGAAACTCTGCACCTAATAGAAGAAAAAGTAGGCCTAAACCTTCACCATGTTGGCTTAGGATCTGACTTCCTTAACAAGATTCCTAAAGCACAAGAAGTAAAATCAAGAATCAATAAATGGGATGGATTCAAACTAAAACTTCTTCTCAGCAAAGGAAACAATCAATAATGTGAAGAGAGAGCCTACAGAATGGGAGAACATTTTTACCACATGCACCTCAGATAGAGCACTAATCTCCAAGATATATAAAGAACTCAAAAAACTTAACACCATTATGGTGGTGCACACCTGTAATACCAGTGGCTTGGGAGACGGATGCAGAAGGATTGCAAGTTCAAAGCCAGCCTCAGCAACTTAGCGAGGCCCTAAGTAACTCAGACCCTGACTATAAATAAAATACAAAAAAGGGCAAAACCTTAACACAAAAAAACAAACAACCCATTAAATAAATGGTCTAAGGAATTGAATAGACACTTCACAGAAGAGGAAATACAATCAATCAACAAATATATGAAAAAATGTTCAACATCTCTAGCAATTAGAGAAATGCAAATCAAAACTACACTGGGATTTCATCTCACTCTAGTCAGAATGGCAATTATCAAGAATACAGGCAACAATAAATGTTGGCGAGGATATGGGGAAAAGGGTACATTTACACACTGCTGGTAGGACTGAAAATTGGTACAACAATTATGGAAAGCAGTATGGAGATTCCTCAGAAAACTTGGAATGAAACTATATTTGACTCAGCTATCCCACTCCTCTGTTTATACCCAACAGACTTAAAATTGGCATACTACAATGACACAGCCCCATCAACGTTTATAGCAGCTCAACTCACAATAGCTAAACTATGGTATTAACCTAGGGGTCTTTCAACAGATGAATGGACAAAGAAAATGTAATATATATACACAATGGAATATTACTCAACCTTAACGATGAATGAAATTATAGCATTCGCTGGTAAATGGGTGGAGCTGGAGAATATCATGATAAATTATATAATCTAATCCCAAAAAACCAAAAGCTGAATGTTTTCCCTGATAAGTGGATGATAATTCACAATAAGCGAGGTGGGGGTTGGCTAGGGAAGAATGAGTTACTTTGGATTAGGTAGGGGGGAGTAAAGGGAGGAGAGGGGTATGGGGGTAGTATAGAATGAATCTGACATTATTACCCTATGTACATATATGGGCTACATGACTGGTGTGATTCTATATCATGTACAACCAGAAGAATGAGAAATTATACTCCATATATGTATGATATGTCAAAATGCATTCTACTGTCACATATAACTAATTAGAACAACAACAACAAAAGAAAAAGCCAATGTTCAAATTAAATAGAGTCAACCCTTCTGGATGCCCATAGAAACAATATGTGTCTTGAAATCTGAATTCAAAAAGACATTCAATTATGCAGCATAAATTATATTAGTTCTAGAAATAGCTAGGCAAGCTATCCTCAGAATTGTTTACTAGAGGCATTGCTATGAATATCCACTGAATGCAGTCCCTTGCCTGACATTTTCCAGGCAGTATCATGTTTGGGCTCCTTCTCAACCTTGAGCTGGAATGTGCAGTAATTCTGAGCTATTCCTCTAGGCTTTCAGGGCCAAGACTGATGGACATTTGACATGAAACCATTCTCTTTCTACTAGGAAATTTGGGTTTGATCAATTGACATTTATGGCTGAGATCTATACTATACTGTGAACCTTCCAAAAAATTGGAAAAGTATTCACATGGAAAGACTAAAAAACTATGAGATCATCTGGGCCTTTTGAATCATTGAAGCATACCCATGAATTATGAACTTCTACAGATCTCTGAATTTCCAGTTTCCTTACTTACAGAGAATGACTATTCTTTTAGTAAGAATTTGATAAGAAAGGGAAACAATAAATCTCAACCAGAGAAGGGCCTAGAAATATATTTAGGAGATATTTGAAAATATCACTTGATTACACACACACACACACACACACACACACACACACTTTGAAATTCTAAATTTTTACCATCTGTTTTGTAAAAAGACCAAATGAATTTGTTGACTAATTATCCTAGCAAGGGAAAGAGAGTCTCTCTCTTCTGCTTATTGGCCAATATTCCCCTGCAATAAATTTTTATTGGTTCTATTGTATAGATGAAGACACTGAGGCTCAAAACAGTCCAATCATCCGCTCAAAATCCAAAACTGATCTTTGCTACTCCTTCTCACTTTCTGCAGCCTCGTCTCCCTTTTTGTTTCTTTCTATGTACTTCAGTCACCTTTCTTTTTCTCCTTGCTGCTAGAGTTTCAAAATCCAGAGTCAGGGAACCCCCCA
>NW_026000174.1:1289107-1325805 GCF_001458135.2 Marmota marmota marmota
CCCGCCCCCCCATGAGCTGCATTCTCAAGAAACACTGACACACTTCCCTCCAGGCTTTCCCAGGCTCTTCATTTGCTTACTAAGGGATTCAGGCAGGATTTTTCTTGGTCATTTCTGCATCAGGACTTACACTTTAAAACAAAGCTTGAGATATGATTGATTTTGGTGACAATAAAGAGTCCTTCAGGGCAGGAGTGAGGCATTTCAGCAAGAAAAGAGCATCAGCCAGCGAAGACTCAGACCATCACAGTATCAGCCTTCCTTAAGGGGTGCCCCTGTTCTGCTTCTTTCCATTCAGGCACCAGCTGTTGGAAGGCAGACATCCTGGAGATGGACTCATGAATCAGGAAATTCAAACCACAGAAATGTTTTTAAAAATAAAGGGTATTAGGAGGATGACTTCTGACCTTTAATCCAACTAATGTTTTAAAAGGAGAGAAAATCCAAGAGTTCCTGTACTTACAGACTCAGAAATGAGTCACTTTCTTTTTTCTTTCATTCATTCATCTAAATTAAAACTCCCAGAGATGTTTCCAGACCACTGAACTCTTTCTCCACAGCTTGCTGAGTTTCCATCCTATATAGAATATGATCTCCTTCAGTTGGTGTCCAGTAACATTTGAACACAAGACTAGCCTAAGGATAATTAGAACTACTTAGAGACAAATATTTTAAAGACATGGTCTGCCAAGGAAATGCATGTCTACCAGAATCTTCTCTATAATTCAGTTTTTTAAAATGCAGGAAAACAAATACAGAAACTACTTCCCAGCAGGTTCAGATCCTTTCCCATGGCTATTTGGCACACCAGCAAGAACTAGAGTTGAATTTCCTTGTTGGTACTTGCCCTGTCTCCTTTTCTCCTTCACTGTTGCAATTTGCTTACATAAGCCTCATCACCCTCTTAAGCAAGCATAGTGGGAATTTCCTTCAAACATATTTGTAGAGCAGATCTTACTTTGGTCATTGAATTGGAAGCAGCTCTAAACTGTGTAATGAATAAAAAACATGTTTTAGTCCCTTTCATGACCATTCCCATTCTGATCCACTATTTTAATGTTTAACCATGAGACTGTATTTAGAATATTCAATTTTTCTGAAAGTCCATAGGTAGCCCTCTGTGTCTGTGGTTTCCAAATCCATAGATACTGTATTCATGAATTCTCCCAAACAGAAGTCAAAAATATTTTTTAAAAAATATCGTGTCTGTACAGAACATGTAGAGATTATCTCTTCTCATCATTCCCTAAAAAATATAGTATAGCATCTATTTATACACTATTTACATTGTATTAGGTATTATAACTAATCTAGAGGTAATTAAAGTATATGAGAATGGGCATAGGTTTTATGCAAATACAATTTGATTTTACATAAGGGAATTGAGCATCCACACATATTGGTAGCTATAAAGGCCCTGGAATCAATCCCCTGTAGAAACAGAGGGATAGTGGTACACATAAGGGGCTAAATCTGAGAGAGGAGATTAACAAATAGATAAAGAACTGGAAATGGAAAAGAAGAGAAAATGTAACTCTTTCGGTGGTTCCTCAGTAAATGTCAGAGCTCTGAGCACTGCAAGTTTTCCTATAGCTCAAAACATTTCTCTAGAATTTATTATTGTAATAGCAACAAGGATATAAAGCTAGAAAAAAAGAAAAATACCCAGTCTCCAACCTTGTGTTTTTCATGGTCTGGTGGAAGAGAGAAGTAAAATAATTTGCATCTGTCCTGGTGACTCCAGGAGGCCTTAGAAAAAAGCATGACATGGCTTGGTGCTTCCCTGGTGCTGGCAATATTGTGCTTCTTAATGCAGGTATGATCAGCTTGAACATGTATATGCACCTCTCTTTATGTATTTCTAGATGTACTTTGTCCCCCATACATATTTTTATATTCTCCATTGACTATTTTAATAAAAAAACATGCTTAAATATCTCTTAGATTAATTGCACAGATTTGGTTTTAAACCTCCAGTATTGTTTGCAAAAGTCATCCAAGTGATACTTGCTATTGGATCATCTTAAATACAAGGGGGATAAAAACAAGTGAACAGCAACCGAAACAAACAAACAAATAAAAGTTTCCTTAATCAAGTGCTACTGTGTAACAGGCCCTGGAACAGCATTGATTAAATTTATAGTAAAGAAGACAGTTTCTTGGTCCCCACAGCTCTGAAACAGGGACTTGGGAATGCTTGTGTTGTACTTTCAGGCACAAGATTCAAGGTGAGTGGGAGCTGGTGAAGAAAGAAAGAAGAATTTGTACATATTTAAATAAATATTGAACTTTCTGGCTAATCACTAACCCACACTTCTTGCTCTGGAATTGTTTTCACATTCTTCACACATGTATTCACACCTGGAAGGCTCTAGCGGGTGGTCAAGTTTCCCAATAAGTTCAAGGTTCTTGTATTTCCCTCTGCATTTCAAAATTTCAGGTCAGCAGCAAGCTCTATGAGGAATCACTGGGCAACCTCATGGATCTCTAAGCAGCTATTGTGTAGTCAAGAAAATCTATAGGCCAGGCTAGGTAGTGACCATATCAATAAAACTAAGCATCAAAACTACCTTCTATTATAGAAAGTGTGGAAAGGTGGAGAATCCCCCATTAACCATTTAAGTTAAAATTCAAAACTACAATCCCTAGAGAACAAAGGAGTAAATAGAAGAGTTATAACCAGTTTTTTACTCTTTCTTTTTGGTGCTAGAGATCCAGCCTCTAGCATCTTTATAACATCATTATTCCTATCCACTGCAGTCTGTATCCATCCCCCCTCACTCCTCCAGCCATCTCCTCTGCTGTGTTGTCATGTTGCTGTTTAGAATGCTGTGGCCACCCAGACTAAGAAGTTGTAATGGCAGTGACTCCACCTACTCATCTTATATACTCAAGTGCCAGTCGTTCAATAGTATGGGCTAAATAATGAAGAAAATATAAAAATCAAATTATACTGGACTAAATATATGACCTAAACCATATGAATTAATTTGATCTACGAGAAAATTAGAGCATTCCATAGCGTGTTGAAATTAGAAAGGATTCTGTATACTTTTAAGTGCAGCCCCCTCATTTAACAAGACTATGCAGATACCCAGAAAAGTCACAGACAGCCAAGTGAACACTAAGTCTAGGCCTCCCTCCAGGAAACTTTCACCACCCCATGAATAGTCTTTTCTGATTAACTTCCCATTCTCAGCACTTGCAGCTACAAGTATTGCCTCAACCAGTCATCCAAAATATTCTCATGGCTTTATTTCCAATTTTTTCCAGTTACATAATTTAATAAATTTTTCTATCTCGTGAATCAGACTATTCTCATGAATATTCAACTGTAATGACCTTTTCTCAACCTTACAACTATTTCTTTTTTGGTTTTAAATTGTTTCTAGGTTCCTTAAATTCTTACCATCCTTTTCATGTTTAAGAAAGGGTTTGTGGGGATAGGAGGGGTTACTATGCATGTAAAAGAGGAGTTAGAAACTCTGTCCCTAAATGTGATGAATTAAGGCATAAAAAGGAAGAGAATTAACCCAGACTGGTAAGGAAATTAACCAGAGCTTAGAATACTCTAAATCAGACAAAACACACTTGAGAAATTCAAAGAAGAGTTTTCAAAAGAAAATTTTAACAAAGGAATAAAAATAAATGGATAAGTCTTATCTGAATATCATTCCCAAAAGTAAGCAAAGTAAAAGTTAAATAAAGTCTACAGTTGATAAACCCGTTCATTCATTTATTCAGTTTACACCTAGAAAATGTTTATTTTGCCAAACTTCACACCAGATAACTGAGTTATAGTGGGGGAAAAAAAAAAAACCTTCTTTAGGATGTTCATGTTATAAGAACAAAGTATTAAAGAAAATTTCTCCAATTTTTTGATGTTGAACAGGGTCAAGGTTTAGGGTTAAGGGTATAGCTCAGGGGTAGAGCACTTGCCTAGCATGCTTGAGCCCCTGGGTTCAATATCCAACACTGCAAAAATTATAAAAGGAAGCGGACTATAGATTTATTTCATATTTGTCATAAGGGCGCTAGCTTCAAAGAATGCTAGTTCAAACCCTGTTTCTGATAACAGAAGAAGCAAAAAGTGAAATAACTATAAAATGTATAATTTTGTTGCATTGCCAAGAAGACTCATGATCAGCGTCCCTTAGGGGAAAACTTGTACAATTTTCTGTTGTTCACTACAGCCTACATGAAATGTTCTCTTAACATACAATTCTCTTCACTGACTTTCACAAACAGGTATTCTTATCACTACCCCACTAGTTGTAAAAGTTCTCTCTGACCAGAGAGACCTGAGTTCAAAAGTTGCCCCACCATGTAGACAGCTTTGAAATATTTTAAAAAGTTATTAAAACTTTTTGAACATCAGGGGTCAGGGTTGTGGCTCAGTGGTAGAGCCCTTGCGTAGCATGCATGAGGCACTGGGTTCAGTCCCTGAAACCACATAAAAATAAACAAATAAAATAAAGTTAAATTTTAAAAAAAGAAAAGAAAACTTTCTAAACATTAGCTTTCTCATCTCTATGATGGAAATAATTCACACCTAATGGAATTATTAAGGAAATTACAAAAGGTAATTTATATAGCATATTACTGTCACAAAGTAAACATCCAACAACTTGTAATTACTTTGACCATATCATCATTGTCATCATCACAACATCATCATTTTTTTCCCAGCCACTGTGCATATACTCTGTCCATTGCATGGAATAAAAATCAAATTAGGTTTGAGCCTTAGCTCCAACACTTAGCAGCTATGAAATCAGGGAAGATTATTTAATGTTTTTACTCTAATTCTCGGTCTATAAAATCATATTAAAGGAAGAAGTGCATCTCAATGTTGTAGTGAAAACTAATATAAATAACATTAATAAAGTCCTCACTGCCACATGATAGAGGTCCTCACTCCTTAAGTGACATTAAGACATTCCCTTTGCATAGTAGAATAGCTGGTATTCTGGCCATCAGAGAAGCATTCCTTCATTATAAATGAACAAATTGGCATAAAATCCACCAGTTTGTAGATGTTGTTAGTGCGAGGTAACTCACACTAGGGTCTGCTCATCGTAGAGAAGATCAGAATCTCTTATCATGATTTCTCTATTTAAAAATCTCTGCCCCTTTTCTTTTTTAAACTGAGTAAAACTATCTTAGAAATGAAAATCAGAGTGTTTGCCTCTGGTGACAGAACTCCATGTTTTATGCCTGAGAGGGGAAAAATGACAATGGTTAGAAAGTTCCTGTGGATAGAGTTCAGTGGGGAGTCCTACTTGGGGTCCAGTTGTTTGCTGAGATAAGCATGAGTTGTTTCTCATCCTCTGCCAGATGTGGTTCAATGTCAGTCCCTGGATGACCCTGCCTGAACTACCTGCCATTCTCTAGTAATTTTGTAATTCCTCATCTCGGTGCCTTTGTGATATCAGATGCCTCTGCTAGAAGTTCTTTTATATAATCTTCCCCTTGGTTTCATCTATAGCCACACATATTTTAAAACTCAGCTAAGTTCCTCTTCTCTGGAAAGTATCCTCTTGCACCAACAACTCTTCCTCTGAGCTTCTTGGTCTCTGCATTGACTTTCACTGTGAATATTCCAGGAAATACATTTATTCTGTATCTAAGTATTAATTTTGAAAGTAGAGACTTTGTTTTATTTCCCTATTTAAATTTTTGTTTATTTGTCAAGCTACAGCTCAGTTAAGTGGTAAAGCTCAGCCCAACTGATAGTATCCAAAAATTTTTCTACACTAAACAAATATCTAGGCTTAGTAATTTATAATGGGGATGTGACTCAGTGGTTGAGTGCCCCTGAGTTTAATCCCTGGTACCCCCCCCAAAAAAAAAGAAAGAAAAGGTGTGTCAAGATACATTAGCTGGCTTTAAGTCTTTCCCTTGGCCAAACTAAAAACTTATAACATCAAAATAATAAGAGTGCAACTCTTAAGTAAAAAATTGATAACTCTATACTGATATAAATATAAATATATAAATTAAGGAAAATTGAGAGTTCTTCCTTATAGTAGAAAGTCACCAAATGAATGTGTAACAATGATCAAAATAGCAAATCACAAATTGTGAGCCATCCTAATAATAACTGGTTTAGGCAAAATGTGTCAATAGATGCTAAAACTAATAGGTAAACATTTGAGGAAAAGAAGGCTTTTTCCATAGACACAAAGCATTACCCCACAGCAACTTATTACACACAAGGGAGTAAAGTGTAATTTTCTATACAGACCTGTAGCAAACACCAAAGACTGAAAGTTAACATTAATAGCAATGAAATAAGTAAACATCATTGCCAAACTGATATGCAGAGACAAGGAAAACAATTACATGACTGATACTCTTCAAAAAAATCCCAAGTCAGCCAATTAAGATAGAGAAAGCAGAAAAATAAAATAGTTCCTACTCTAGAAATGATATAAAAGAAGAATTATCTAAAATCAAAGTTTTTGTTTGTTTGAGGCCAACAGAGATTTGCAGTCACAAAGCAATCAGGAGAACTGAATTCTGACATTGGACACATAAAATATGTTACACCTTTGTTACACACAGCAAGGTAAGATGATCATCATAAAGGCAGGTAGAAAAAAGAATACAACTGATAATTCAATAATTCTCAAAGCTTGGATGTAAACTAGCTTGACAGTTTATTCTTGGGAGTTCCAGACTCAAGAAAACTCTACTCTTTCTCACTGACTTTTTTTCTACATGAATGTACCAGGTATTCATTAGAAAGATTGGTAACAGGGCAGGATATCTACAAGAGCCCCATTAGTGAAACAGATAAACAAGCCCCATCTAGGTGAAACATTTGGACAAGCCCAGAGGCACATGGGTAAGTGCAAGTGATTACTGGCTTCAACTTTGGAAGAGAAAAGAATGTTGAAGCCCCTGTGTACAGTACCTACCTAAGTTTGAGATGCAGCAGGAGAACCAAGAAAACTGCTACCACAGCCTCATATTCAGTAACAATCTATCACTAAGGGAGGGAGAGGCGATAGCACAGAGAAACCATCTATGTGACCCAAAAGAACACGCTTTCAGAAAGTAAAGGGTAGAACAGGAACACTAAGAGAAAGCCTCTAGTGCTGGAAGCCATGTATTAGTACAATGCAGTGGTGGTCTACTATGAGAGGACTTTGAAATCTATGGTACACTGAAGGTACTTCTAGCAACCAAAAAGCCCAGACCAGTTTAGTTTCTTTTACGTTTTATAATTTCTTGAGATGTAAATTTATTTTTAAAATGTTTGTTTTTAGTTGTAGATGGACACAATACCTTTATTTTATTTATTTATGTGGTGTTGAGGATTGAAACCTGTGCCTCATGCATGCGAGGCAAGTACTACACCACTGAGCTACAACACCAGCCCATAAAGTTAATTTTTTATATAAATATTTCTTCTTTTTTAAGGTGTTCATTGCTGTAAATGTCCCTCTTAAAAAAAAAAAAACTACCAATAATGCAACCTATAGTCTTGATATGTTGTATTTTCATTTTCAATTGTCTGAACATATTTTTTCTCTTTTTAAAAAATATTTATTTTTTAGTTGTAGTTGGACACAATACCTTTATTTTATTTTATGTGGTGCCGAGGACCAAACTCAGGGCCTCAAACGAGGTAGGCGAGTGCTCTACCGCTGAGCCACAACCCAGCCCTGAACATATTTTCTGTTTCCTGTATTTGCCGCGACCCCTCGCCGGCAAGGGAAAACACGACACAGGATTCTTCCTTCAGCAGTTTATTCAGGCCTTGATTCATGTATCATCTTCTAGTGACCCGTCGCCGAGCGCCCAAGCACAGCCTAATAAAGCCTCCAGCATACCAATCTTAAGCTGCCACGTGGACCTTTCTCATAGGGTGGTAAGGGATTGCGTGCCAATTCTCCATATTAGGAGTTGTTTATCACAGGCCACAGTGGAAGCCGGCGCCATCTTCTAATGGCGGCCACGGTCTAATTAGAACGGCTCACCACATGTATTACTTCTTTTTTTTTTTTTTTTTTGAACTAATGGTTGTCAACAACTGTTATTAGTCAGCTTTTGGTGTTTGTGACCCAAATACCTGACACTAACAACTTGGAAAAGGAAAGGTTTATTTTGACTCCTGATTTCAGAGGTTTCAGTCCATGGTTGGCTTTGAGGAGGCAGAACATCACAGTGGAAGGGCGTGGCAGAGGGAAACTGCTCTTGGTATGACAGAAAACCCAGCAGGGGAAGGAATCAGGGGCAAGAAAAACTCTTCCAAGGCTCACAGTATATGATCTACTTCCTCTAATTAGGCCCCACCACCCAGTAATATATTCAGGTTATTAATCCATCAAATGAATTAATCCACTGATGAGGTTAGAGTCCTCAAGATCCAATCATTTCCTAAAATCTTCACCTTTGTATATCACTGCATTGAAGAACAAGCCTCTAAGTGCGTGTGGTTTCAGAGGATATTCCAGATCCAAACCACAATAGACTATGTTCTTTCATTTTCATATACTTGTGAATTTTCCAGATTTCTTTTTGTTATTTATTTTTTCCCTTTTTTCTTTTTTATTATTACTATTTTTATTTGTTCTAATTAGTTATACATGACAGTAGAATGCGTTTTGATACATTGTACACAATGGAGCACAACTTCTCATTCTTCTGTTTTTACACCATGCAGAGTAACAGGGATAGTGCAATCATATACATGTATATAGGTTAATAATGTTGCTCTCATTCCACCATCCTTCCTACCCCACCCCACCCCTTCTCTCCCTTCACTTCCCTCTGCCTAATCTAAAGTAACCCTATTCTTCCTTAGTTCCCACCCCTTATTGTGAATTAGCATCTGCTTACAAGAGAGAACATTTGGCCTTTGGTTTTGGGGGATTGGCTTATTTTGCTTAGCATGATGTTCTCCAGCTCCTTTCATTTACCTGCAAAAGCCCTAATTTCATTCTTCTTTAAGGCTGAATGATATTCCGTTGTTTATATATACCATATTTCTTTTATTCATTCATCTGTTGAGAGGCACCTAGGTTGGTTTCATAACTTTTTTAGCTATTGAGAGTTGAGCTGCTATAAACATTGATGTGACTGCATCACTGTAATATGCTGATTCTAACTTAATCCTTTGGGTATAAAGGGAGGAGTGGAATGACTGTGTAAAATGGCATTTTTAATAATATTTTCCATTGGGATTTTAAAATTTTTTGATGTGATTTACATCTCCTTAATTTTTTGAGAGTTGTTTTGTGACCTGCCCTGAACTATTTTATGCTGTTTTATTTTTGTGTTTCTTCGGACCAAACTGTGTCCCTTCAAAATTCTTATGTTGAAGCCTTAAACTCCCAAATGATGGTACATAGTGATGAAATCCTTGGGAGGTAACTAAGATTAGATTAAGTTTTCAGGGTGAGGCCTTGATGATAAGATTAATGAACATATAGGAAAAGAAAGAAAGAAAATCTCTCCCTCTCTTTTTCTATTTTTCTTTCTCTTGTTCTCTTATCCTTCTCTTTCTCCCTCTCTTTGTATTTCTTTCCCACCCTTCCTCCTGCACACAAAGATGTTGCATGAACTGACAGCTAAGTGGCAGTTGCCTAGAAGCTAAGAGAAGTGGCCACAGAATGAAATCTACTCTGCCCGTACCTTCATCTTGAACTTTCTGGAATGTCAGAAATGAAATTCTTTTGTTTAAATCATCCAATCGATGATATTTTAATATGAAAGACTAATTTAACAGAAATTTCCTTAAATGTTTAAAATTTGACTCTAGAGGAAATCTGTCTATATTGCATAAGACTGAATATAGATGTATTTAAAAATCTTCTTTTATGTTATTTGGAAAAAACTACAGAGAAAAATGTTAAGGAAGAGATGCTAATAAATATGAAATGAACATTATTCATATAGTTTCAAAATTTTAAATGTATAAGGAAGCTATTTAATATAAATATAAATCATTGGACTTTACATTTGAGGATCCATATATAAAAGTGACTGTGAGAATTACTTGTGTAATGTTGCTCTTACTGTCTTTTGTGGCAGTACACAGAGATAAATTCCACCACTAGAATTTTATTTTGCTGCTGATTATTTGGAAGTTTAGGGTCTCATATTCTTATTTATGTTCCCTATAGTATTCAGGAGAGCATTCTGCATATTTTTAAAAGATCATTAATATTGTTTGTTCAATTTAATGTTATCTTTTTTGATTATACATTGCTGTCTTTGTTCAGCCCTTTTTAAAAGACAGAACTCTATTTTACCTGGAGAATAACAATATAAGAGCCATGGAACAATAAAATTAACACAAACTTAAAATCGGACACCTTGATTATATTCCATTGTGGAAATTATGAGCAAGCTATCTCACCCTTTTGGAGCTCTGCTTCATCCTCAGGAAACAACAGGGTTTGCAAGGTTGTGGTCCTATGTTCCAGTGCATTCATTCTTTAAAATTACATTTTTGAGCTTATGTTTTGTTAACAGATACTGAACTAGGAACTAACAAAGAATTTGGTTTCATGAAAGGAAAAAATACCTCTATTTAGAATTTTAAAAATTATTTCACACTTGCATCATAAGAAACTTCATCACCCTTTAATGTAGTGTATATTGACATAAATGGTGATGGTGTATGAAAACTGTGGAGCAGAGAGTAGAAAGCTGAAAATCACATTTTCCAGATTCGCTTGAAGCTAGTCTTCTGGATATGTTTATGTTTCACCAACCAGAAGCACAGGCATGAATCTTGCATTTAAATTGGATTAAGTGGGGGAGAAAGGCCAGGTGTGAGGCATCTGTTTTGCTGCTGTGGATCACAGCAGAGCAAAGAGATTATGGAAATGGCTGGAGCAGTGTCTTCTAATGCAGGAGGGCTGTTTGACCCTGGAGGCAGCCATATACCCTTAAAGATGCAGCTCTGTGGAGTGCCTTTGGGAGAGTCATAGTTGGGAATTATGACTTAAAATCTGTTATTTAATTTCTTCTCCAAATTCTCTCAGTCATTTAACATACATTTTGTAAATTTCTTTCTGCTGGAGTTAGATTCAGTACACTGCAGAGACTAATAGAATCAGTCAACTAAAATAGGTGTAAAGCAATCTTAGTCAAAATTTCCCATATAGACCTGAAAATATTAGTGATGTGAGAGATGTTCAGACAGGTACGAAAGGACAAGGGATTTCTTTTCAGTAGGACACTTTGAAAATTTCAAATGGTTAATTTGTGTTGTAAATCACACTATGCATCATTTCTCTAGTGCATTTAACTAGGAAATTAACTGTTCACTTCAGGGGAAGCCAGTTGTAAACTGGAGAAACACAGACTAAGTTTGTAAAATATTGATCTAAATAAAATTCCCAGCAATCTGAGCCAATGGTCTTTGCATTTGTTCCAAGCAATCTATTTAGCTTTTAGTTTCCTTGCTTCTTGCTGTCATGCTCTAGTAGGTAGTTTTTTTGGAATAGGGATATTAATATCAAAACAATAACAAATGTGTACATTCCTGTTTCATAAGTTGGTGACATATAATTTATTTGGACAAACTAATTCCTTTTCAGTTTGGCTACAGTAATGAAAAATCAGATATTAAGTCAGATCCAGTTTATTTTATGAGTCAAAAAAATCTGAGTAAAAGCAGTGAGAAGATAGATTCTGTCATTATTTCTCAGTTTTTGTGTAGATTTAAGTGTTCCACAGGAATAAGACTTTTAGAAGAGTCAGAAGGAACTCCAAATGCACTGAGATGAGACAGTATTTGAATACTATGAAATTCTAGGCACTGGAATCAGTCTAGCTGTATAAAATTAATGACTTAGTAGTGCAATGTGTGAAGCACTGTAATTTTCTAGAGTAAAAGAAGATATTAATTCAACCTGGAGTGGTATGAAAAGGCATTGCAGAAGATATGGGATTTAAGAAGGCTTATTAAAGATAGCCTTCTAGAAGGCTTATTAGAGCTAGCATTAGCGAAGGTAGAGTGGAATTTAAATAAGATGATTGAGGGTGGGTCAGTGTGATTATGAACCTAGATATAATTTCTACAGTTCTAATGAATTCCAAAAAGCATAATCAAGGCTCGCTATTTGGCTATATGTCATAATGTGAATTAAATATACTTAGAAAAAGGAGATCATATCAGTGTATCCTTATTATGATTAATTATCATAAAGAAATATAGATAACATCTTTCAAATAAAAAAGTATATAAACTTTTAAAAGAATCTTTGGATACAATCTCACTCAAATTTCTCTATCAATCTAAACAAACAGGTTAGTTCATTTTATGAACATTGTTTAATGGAAGTTGTTGATATTTTATCCATATTTTCTTCACTACCCTTAGTTTCTTCCCTACTAGTGCCACCACCTCTCCAGCTATTATGAGTCTTTTGTCTGCCACCCACATTCTCCCTTCTCTAAAACATTTCAATGTCCAATGCAGTTACTTGTCCAGAAGCCTGGCTAATCTTACTGTTCCTCCTCACTCTCTGGACCATAGCCAATGAATGACTGATGCAGGAATATAAAAGTTCAGCCCCCTTTCTCCAAGAGGGATTCAAACTTTAGGATACTTGTATTTTCTCCAGAGGTCCTATGGAATTAGATTAAAGCTAATCTCTGTGGAAACAATATCTTTGTTGACTTTTTGCCTCTGCCCATCTTACTTCTCTTCTTACAGGAGAAAAAGCTTCAGAAGAATACAGAGAATATCTAGAATAACTAAGGCTGCAGTAGTAGAAGAGTAGAATGCTAATTTAGGTGGTCAGCAAAGCCCCTCTTAGAAGGTAATGCTTGGATTCAGATATGAATAAAAAGGAAGCAAGCAGAAAAATGAAGACAGAAGGCTGGGGAAAATTATATTGTGTTTAAGAAGAGGGTTCTAGTGGTATTGGAATATGGCGAGCAAGGAGAAAAGAGAAAAGTTATGATTAGAGAGGAGATGTGTTGGTCAACTTTTCATCGCTATTACCAAAATACCTGAGAAAAACAACTTAAGGAAAGAAAGAGTGATTTTGGCTCATTGTTTCAGTCAATTATCACTTGACTTCATTGTTTCTGGGCCTGTGGTAGGGCACAAGATTATGATGGAGAGATAAACATATCGCACAGCTGGTCACCTCATGGCAGGGCTGGGGAAAAATATACCCTTTCAGGGTACATCCCCCAAAGACCTACATTTTCCATATAGGCCTCACCCCCTTCAGTTTCCACCACCTCCCAATAATGTCATCTAATTATGAATCCATGGGTGCATTAAATCACTTAGGCAGTTAGAGCCCTTATGATCCAACCACCTTCCCAGAGGCTCCATCTCTGAATACTGCAGCGTTGAAAATCAAGTCTTCAACACGTGAACTTTTAGGGGACATTCCAGATCCAAGCCATAGCAAGAGCTCTATCACATAGAGCCTTGTAGGACTTAGTAGAAAGTGGGGATTTAATTTGAAGAAAATGGGAAGTCATTCAATAGTTTTAGACAAAAAAATGATGCACTCTGATTTATATATTTTCTTATAAAAACAATTTGCATTCTCTGTGAGGATGAAGTATAGAAAAGCAAGAGTTGAAGCAGGAAGACAATTAAGATGCTAATATAAGCGTGGAGATAACTTGGAAACACAAAATCTTGCTGCAAAATGATAAATTTGGGGTATGCTAGAGAGATACAAATGATGTGATGTGCTATTTCCTTGGGTGTGGGGTGTGAGCACAATGGAACAATCTAGAACAACTCCTAAATTTTTAGGAGTGAGCAACCAAGCAGGTAACTTTTACTGATATAAGGAAAACTGACAGAAATAAACTGGCTGAAGATAGATAGAATCAATAAGTCTTCTTTGGGGTGCTGGGATTGTAGCTCAGTGGTGGAGCACTTGCCTAGCATGTGTGAGGCACTGGGTTTGACTCTCAGCACCGCATATAAAAGAAATAAAAATAAACATCCATCAACCACTAAAAAAAAAATATTTAAAAAATAGGTCTTCTTTGGAAATGTCTACTGGTCATCAAAGTGAAAATGTCATGAATTTAGTTATGTAAGCACATTTGGAGTTCACAAAAGGTATCCAGGACCCAGATAGAAATTTGGGAATCATCAGCCTGCAATTAGTCCTCAACACTCTTGCACTGGATGATCCAATTTATGGAGAAAATGTAGACAGAGGACAGGGGGAAGCCTGAGACTCTACCCTGGAGCACAATTAGAAGTTGAGCAGGAGAATTTGAGTCAGAAAAGGAGAATGAGCCCTTAGTGAGGCAGAAAAATAGGTATGTGGTGTCAAAAATCAGAGTCATGAAATGTTTCAAGAAAGGACAATGGTTCCTGGTCAGGAATTCACAAGAGGCTAAGTCAAAGATCAAAAACAACCACCATAATGGCTGTCTTGACTAGAGTGAGTTAAGAGTAGTAGTGGTAGTATGTTACCGAGGGAGTAAAGGTTATGGTAAAGGGTTGTGGAGTCCAAACAGATTTATCTGATTTACTTTTTGTGGTGTTGTGGTGTTGTGGTGTAACTACTAGAGTGTTTAGAAGGTAAAGAGAATAGTTGAATAAAGAATAAAACGTATAATGAGGAAGAGAGAAATGCATCAAGACTAGAAGATTTGTGAAGTTGAGAATGAATGGGCTCAAGAGCTCAAGAAGAATAAGTAGGCCCTTGATGGGAGCAGCATCTCGTCTTCCATAACCAGATCATGATGATAAGAATAAATTCCAATTTCTAATAAGTATAATTATCATTGATTTTTATGTTGACTTTACAATATTTTCATATTTATATTTCAGTTTGAATATCTCCTAATAAGCTTTCTTCCAGTTTAGTCTTTCTTCCCATCAGTGTCCAATCCACTTATAAATTTTCAGTATTCTTCATATACAACATCATATTTATCTTTTTATTTCTAGTATTACCATTTGATTTTTTTATTATTTATATCCCTATGATAAAATTCTTTCTCCATCCATGCACACTGCTCTCCTTTTTCATTAGTTCTTTTGATATATTAGTTATTTTCATGCTCCTCCCTCATAGTTATAACTATCTTGAGTTATCTCCAAGTCTGGTTCACATGCCTTTTTAATCTCTTGACAGCAGAGTCATTCCTTCTTGGTTTTGTGAATGTGGATCATAAATTTTTAATTGGGTATTGGTCATTGTGTGTAGAACCATAGAAACTGAGATGTCTGTTCATTTCCAAACATGGAAACAAAGTACCTGTCCTTCTGAATAGAATTAATCTAGTTGTTAGGCAGGGTTTGGTAATAGTTGTCATGATTATCTGAACTACACACATACCTCTGATTCCTCCAATGGTGGGATATGTCACTTTGTGTTGAGAATGGTTTCCGGGATGCCTAGAGGTTTTCCTCAGTGTTCCTGTTTCATCCCCCTCTCAGTCACTCCTGGTACATCTGTACTACATACCAATGCATTAGTCTAAGGATTAAATGAAAATACAGAATGTAAAACAAAAAAACAAAACAAAATCCAGTATTGTGTCTGAGACAGTAACTCCCTTAACCCTTAGTTCCCTTTTCCTTTCCCCTGCAAGGAAAGTATGTCTGCTTCTGGCCACACTATGAGAAGAGATGCACAAAGTGCCATCCTAATAGAAAGGAATTAGTTCTTTACAACTGCTTATTTGCAGGAAAATAAGCCTGAGGTGCTATAAAATGTATGACCTCCTCTGTCTCCTTGAAAACGAATGATAGCAATCACATTTTAATGCTGATTTCCTTCAGTCTTCTCAAAACACTTCACTCACATTAGCAGATGTAGCTAATACATGAATCTTGATGATTTTTTCCCCATGAGCATACTCTAATTGGTCCTGACTCTGGACTCTGTTCTTTGCCATGTAGCAAAATAGAGAGTGCTCATTTCTCCTCTAATCATCTACTCTTAAGAAACAGATGACATAAATGTCTCTTTTAGGATTCTTCTTGTCTTGTAAAACATCTGCAGATCTTTCAACTAGTCTTCCTATTCTACAAGGTTTATTCATTTTGAATTATTCACTGTTGTGTCAGGCTCTAAGAAAGCATTGGAGATAAAATAGCAAGTGTTACTAAAGTCTCTGCTCTGGAGGAGTGTGAAGACTGCAGAGAAGACAGGCAAATAAAAAGAAGTTTTCTCAGGGTGCTATGAATTTCAGACCTTTCTTCCACTTTCTAACTCTAGACAAATACTAGTAAAATATGTGCAAGCCTCACATTTCAGTCACATTTGACATTGTGCAGAAAATTCTTGGAAAATAAGAACAAAACAGCATTACAGTGAAATTATATCTCTCTTATCTGACTAAAATTATTCCTATTTTGGGTTCAGGAAAAAGCTGCGTACTCTGAAAAACAAATATGTTTAATCCTATAGAGAAGGGGAGATGATTTGGAGAAAGAACTGGTTTGTTCAGGATCAGATTAGAAGAAAATTCAAATCATTTGTTGCAAAATGAACCCAAGGCTAACACATTTCCTGTTCTCAAGACCAAGTGAGGTAACTGTATAGCCGAAATTATGGTTCTTTTATTTATTTTCTTTGGGGGAGGGGTGGGGGTTGTTTGTTGGTTTTAGGCACTCCTATAAGTCAGCTGAGTGAATTCCCAAGGAATTGGTATTGATCAGTTGAGTTCCTTAACTAGTGGTTGTCCATGTAATTTGAAAATGTCTAATGGAATTCGTTCATTCATCTTTGCTCCATCTATATCTTTTCATTCTTGAATTTTTGACTTCACTTGAAGAGAAATGGATTGCCTTTGGCATATAATTTCCTACCATGAGATAGAGGGCAGGAAGAAACTCTTGCCCACTTTAAGCATTCTACATCCTTCAGGCACAAACATATGACTGCTAATGCACTATCTACAAATGATTTTTCTTTTTTGCACTTTTATGACCAAAGGTCCACATTTATAAAATGGCCAGCCAAGGTTAGAAATTTATCCTGTGACCACAGATCAGTATTTATGTCTATGCACAGTAAATAAACCTCCAGACCTTAGAAACACATATATCCTTATTTGCCAAGATCAATATTTACCATCCCACAGCCCAGGATGACATAGTTATCTCAACTTCCCAGCCTGGCAATCAGGAGAGATGTGAGTCTTTCAAGTTGTCCTAAAAAATTAAATTTTGTTTCAGAGGGAAGTGAAATAATGATAGAACCATTTCTTTCAGTCTTTCTTTACAAGCAGACTAGGAAAAAGAGGTGGGTTCTATAACCTAGAGAAAAACATACCTCCCTTGTTCTCAGAGCCAAAGGAGATTATCCTTAATCATCAGAGTAAGGTTAACCAGCCACTGTTGAGACACATGAAAAATGCAAGTCCAACTCCTGACTAAAGAAATTCGACTGAATAATGTGGTGTTACACACTGTGGTCTTTTGATACTCTATCCTACTCTATCCTCAATGTCATACATGGCTCATTAAAAGTCACTTTATTCAATGAAAGTATGTGATATATATACCTCATATATAGCATTATGTTAGACTTATTTTGTGGAGGAAGATGAGATAAATCAAATATAAATTGCATTCATGAAGAGTGACACATATATAGAGAGACACCACAGAAATATTAGAGCAGAGAAATCACTAATTTGCTTGAGTAGATTGAGAGAAACTGGAGATTCGAATTGGTTCATCAAGGATGGGTTGGACTAAACAGAAAGAGTGGGATGTGCTATACTGAGAGAAGAGTATGTGTAAGGACATGGTCCATGTGCTGAAGCAGACATAGTTGCCAGGAAATATTGAAAGACAGGTTTGGAAAGGAAGATCGGATCTAGGAATAGTGAGAAAGTCATGGAATTAAGTACACATGGGAACTGGAGTCATGTTCATTATTGAACAACTTGGCTCAATAAAACATGCTGGCTTCCTTCTCAACCAGGGTCTACTTTTCTGGGATTATTTCCCTTTTTCTGAATTTATCTGCTATCTTCTCATCCTTCCACCCTGCTCTCTATTGCTGCCTGTGTTTTACTATCTAACTCTTATCTACACTTTAGATATCAGCCTAAATATCACTTCCTTAAAAATGTATCCTTTACCATATCTGATGAAGTTAAATTCCTTTTTATTATAATCATCCATAATACTCTGTGGTTTTCCTACCTAGCAAAAATAAAATTTAAATTATGTAAATTCTTTGTTGAATGATTATGTTCTCTCCTATTTGTGAAACTTCATGGGGTAGTAATCATTTTCATCTTATATGCTTCTGTAACCCCAGTACCTAGTAAATTTTCTTATTCAAAATGAGTGTACAATAAGTCTTTCTGGAACAAATAAAATAAATAAATATTTAAAGGTAAATCACAATATGATTACCTAAAAGCAGGGAAAATAAGAATTTTCAGAATTCCCAAAAGCATCAATATGACAGTACTGTTGTTAGCCAGTGTCTTGCTGATAGATAACTCTTTAAAGTATGTCCTTTACAGAAGTCACAAAAGTCATGCAAAATCAACAAAATACTAGTATATAATATGCATTTGAAGAAGACATTAAGGATTTAAATAACAAAATAATAACCATACACCAAGTTGGTCCTTGTGTCGGTTTATACACGCATTACCTCATACAGGGAGGAATAAGTCATGATATCAGCCCCGGAACTCATCACTGAGAGGAAAATGGTAATGAGTGATGCAAATAATTAACTCTAATTTAATGTTTAAACATTATCTCTAATTTAGGATAGAAGTAATTATAGAGAGTTTCAGAAAACATAGGGCATGGGAGAAATTAGCTCTGCCTGGGGGCATCAAGGAAGAATTCAAAAAGGTGACATGAGGCTGAGGCTGTGAATTCAGCAGGTAGGTGGGGGGGGGGGATAATTGAGGGTTTTGGGTTTTATTGAGAAGACTATGTAAAAGGCATTAAAGTTTGAGAGCACTTGGCATATTTCAGGAAAGGATGAGTTCAAGAGGAAAGGAAATCGGGAAGTTGTGTAAGTTAAAGTTGGAATAAGGAATTACATTGGGACTATTGTGATTGTCTTGACATCTAATATCAAGGAAATTGGACATGACAATAATCTGTAAACAGTGTGAATATTCCTAAAGCTTTCTTTTTGTAAGTGAATGAGTGAAATATAATTCATATTTTAGAACTATAAGACCGTGATAAGCAAAAGCTAGAAAAAGGAGATTTCAACCAGCAAAAGGTTGTGGCCTAGTTAGCCACTCCTATGGGCTTAGTGCAAATGAGCACCAATGACTGTGGCACTGAAACATGGCTGAGTCCATACTGACCATTCATCTGCCTTTCTGCACAAATACTGCAATTACCCTTGACAACACTACCTACAAAAACCAAGAGTAAAGATATGATAATGTAGCCTCTCCCCTTTTCTTAGTCAGCATTTATCACTGTAGTCAGTATACCAATACTCACAATTCTTTATAAATTTATTTTTTATGTATATCTTCCCTAAAAAACTAAAATGTTAAAAGGTAGAAAACAAATTTTGCATAATTGAAGCCTAGCGAAATTTCAGGGAATATATATAATAAAATAATACTTTTGTCTCATATAGATTTTAAATTTTAAAAATGCATGTAGAATATTCAAGTAGCACAATAGTATGCAAGCCCACCCTACAACAAGCACATATGGCACTTCATTTTGTATATTAACATATATTTATGCATAGACAAAGATCTACCAATATATAACCCCCTTTTGAGAAATGGATTTGCTTGTATACTTTTTGCTATATAATCGTATTCTTTTGTTGTTGTTGTTGTTGTTGTTTGTTTGTTTTGTTTTTTAGTACTTGGGATTAAACCCAGAGGTACTTAACCACTAAGCCATACCATCAGCCCTTTTTATCTTTTATTGTGAAATTGGGTCTCACTAAGTTGCTTAGGGCCTCACTAAGTTGCTGAGGCTGGCTTTGACCTTGTGATCCTGCTTTCTCAGCCTCCTGAGTCACTGTGATCACAGGCATTTGTCACCATGCCTGGCTATAATTATATTTTTACTAATATAATAATATAATAATTAAAAGCGTTTCAAGTGGATCCATTATTTGAAGAGCCAGCATATACTTTTAAAATAGTCAAATAGAATTGCATAGCATTATGGGCATATAACAATTTGTCTTTTTTATTAAGAGATATTTAAGATTTTTGTGGTTTCTAACTATTGACTCTTACAAATTATGCAGAATAAATGTTAATTGCCTTTTTGCACACTTTTAATTTAAATGGTATTACAGATTACCAATATTAGTACTGTTAAGGGAAAATATATGTGCTTTTTAAATTCTAATATTTCTCAAACTGTTTTCCAAAAAGGACATATGAATTTATGCTACCACAAAGGTGTTGATGAACTTCCTGTATTTTCAGAGGTGTGCCAACATAAAAACCACTACTGATGTGTAGCTACTTAAATGCAAATTAAAAAGAATTTAAAAGTCAATTCTCAGACTGGCAATATTTTAACTAACTGGTAGCTACCTGTAGTGAGTGGCTAGCACAGTGGACACCATAGATACCACTGGTTTCCATTACAATAATTCTACGTCAGAGCACACTTCAAATTATGGCTTGTACTGTGTATTATGGGTCTTTAGTATTTTTGGAAACAATAAACTTATCAAGGTCTCACTTTAGCAAGGTTTCATTTTTTATGTTTTGATGTTTTTTTTATTCAAACCATAAGCATTTTTAAGTGTTAATTTTTATTTCTTCTTGTGTTAAATGACAGTTCATATTTTTTCTCCATTTTCTATAGGATTTTTTTGAATTTTATTATAAATATATAAGATAAATATTTATTGACTGAAACAATATAGGTATAATATAGCAGAGCAAAATATATTTAAATAATATTATGGCAACATTATTGGACCAATAAAAAGGATTTCAATTAGTAGTAAACAAAATAAGCAGTTCCCTTCAAAGAAATGCTTCATAATACTTTATAAATTATGTGTCTCATCATCAAAATAGTTTTCCAGGTATCCTAAATTGTCAACATTTGATTAATAAACTTGTCATTATGGATCGAAAATAATGAGGCTACTTTTCATGATAAAGAATTAAGTACAACATGTTCATCTAAAATAAGCCCCACATGATGCCCAGTTTTCTTTAGGGAAGCTTTATTGAATTGAAAGACTACATAAATCCTCAAATGTTGAATAAGCACTTTACAATAAAGATGAGATTGTAAAACCCTACCCCTCTAATTATAAGTAAACATGTACCTCTCTCTGCTCTAGATAGAAAAGTATAAAAGAATTCAAAATGTAGTTAAGACTTTTTTTCATGGTTTTAGTTTCACAATTATAATTTAGTGCTGAGAATATACTAACAGCTGGCCAGAAGACAAACAATAACAATTTCAACATGTCTAAAGCACTTCATAGTTTCAAAAGAATTTTCACATAAAACACTCTTAGAGCAAAAATAGACCAAAGACAATTAAAAATTTGGAAAAACAACAACAACCAAAAAAATCCAAACTAGTCCAGGTTAAAGATTTGGATTACAGAAGGTAAAAAAAGCTTTTTGTGGAGTCTGATTTTAGCCAATGTGCCCTGAAAGAGAAGCTTGTTTGGATCACTTCTGGGGGTGCTCAACAGAGTCCTTGTCACCCAGGATGTCAAGGGGCAGCATAGTAACTGATATGGTCTGATAGCTATAAGACAGAGAATGGGACCACACCCCAGGGAAATCAGGGGGGTGGAGAAATAAATCAAAGGTTGAGAGTGAAATCCAAATTTGAGTATGGACAATCAGACTAACACAGAAGTTATAAAAATTTTCAGACTTTCAATGATGACAAGTAAAATGATGATGGTGGTGGTGGTGCTGGTGGCAATTATGGTGTTGGTGGCAGCAATCTATGCTAGGTAGCCACACATAATTATCACAAAAAAATTAAAAGATCTAATAGCTTTGTCACGTCACAAAACTGACAAAGGGAAATGTAGTAAATTTCCAAAATCTAGTCATAAGTAGGCCAATAAATCTAATCTGACTCTTCGAACTTGACATTCTATGCCTCCTGCCACTCCTCTCCTATATCTGGGGAAGAGAAATACCCTAAAGAGCTGTATCTTTAAGCACAACTGACATGGTTGAAAAGATAATCATTTAATAAATGAATGTGTGCAGGTCTAACTCCACAGTTCCAGACTTTGTGGGGAAATGGTTTTGAACTCTTTTTGGTGAACTGGGTTTGTTTAAGAAATAGAAAGTTTTGATTTAGGAGTGATCATATCTATACATGTTTTGGTTTGGAACTGGAATATCCACTAAAGAATTATGTGTTGAAAGCGTGATCCCTAATGGAGCAGGGTTCAGAGGTGGGGTTTGGGGAAGTGATTGGATCATGAGGGCCCTGACCTCATCAGGGAATTAATCCATTCATTGCTGAATGGAGTGCTAGGAGGTGGTGAAAAGGGTCATGGTAGAGGAAGAAGGTCACTGGAGCTTGCCCTTGGACATTAGATCTTGTCCCCAGCCCCCCGCATCCTTCTTTCTCTCTTTTTCTATTCCCCCCCCCAATTCATTCCCTTCCTGCCTCTCTCTCTTCCTCTGCCCTGCTCTTCCACCTTAATGCTCTGCCTCAACTCAAGCCCAAAGCAATGGAGTTGCTAACCATGAACTGAAATCTCCAAAACAGTGAGCCAAAATAAACTGTTCCTCATTTAAGTTATGTTAGGGATTGTGGTCACCACAATGAAAAGCTTAACACTCCACACAGTGTGAAAGGCAAGTTTATTCCTCTCCTTTAAACTTACCTCTTGAACTTTTCTCCGCTCTCACCAAATATTTTTGCAGTTCCTGGTTTTGTAGTCTTTTTATCCCTGTGGTTTCAACCAGAATGGTTGGTACATATGAAGGAGGAGAAATAGCATGATTTTTCGAAACGGGACTAAGGAACTCCAGTGTTTTGGTGACAACAAAGACTTCCCGCAGAGGGTCCCTCTGAACTTGGAGTGGGAGCTGGAATCTGCTGTGCAGCGAGATGGCGTCACTGAAATCAAGCCCTGGGGATGTCATCTTTCATTGTTGGAGTGGGTAGTCAACTGAAGAAGGGTTCTGTCCATTGATTGCCAGGAGTTGGTAGAGTGAAACTGATAAAGAAAGAATCTTCTCCTTTATAAGGAGTTTGACAATCAATTGGCAGTCAAGCAAAAAGCACCCTGGGCAGCTCTCATTCCTCCCACAGCCTGTCCATTGTATAACATATATCCAACAGGTGACAGGATAATGTAACAATTTTTTTTAGAGATTTATAGAAACTGAACACCCCCACATGGCTTTTATATACATCATCCAGCCCTCTCTCTGTAGGAAAAAGATCACCTGCCTGGGGATACATATCACTCACCTTTATAGGCCACCTTAGATCAGCTTCCAAGAAAAAATGGCTTTGGAAACAGAATTTTTCCTTCCTTCTCACTAAAGCAAAATTTTAAATAAAGTCACCTTCCTTGCCTCAACACCTTGTCTCTCAATTTGACTGATTGTGTGGAACAGTCGGACCTTATTTCTGGTAACATTACCACTTCACATTGTTTGACACCCTCAATAAGAGTCTATTAATTCAGTCTAATGTGAACTTAATATTGCATTTTCTTTGAATTTCCTCTGATGTAAATTTGAGATAAGGTTTTGCCATCTGACTAGAGTTTTTGGATGATTAAATGTGACGGCTATGTAATTTTTAATCAAGTTCCTGAATCAAAAGTGGCAATAATAAAGGGAGACTTTTTTTGAAGTGATGAATCATACCCACTGTACAAAAATCTCTCTGAATTCCCTTTTCTCCAGGGTAAAATAAGGATACTAATTTTGTAGTGTTATTGCAAGAATTAAAATAAATGTAAATGCTTCACCCAGAGGAGGTACACAAGAAATGGAAGGTATTAAAGTAGCTATTTCCAACTAGGATTTGCCTGAGGGTCCCTGGGAAACAGCCATTGCATGTCAACCAGAGTTTCCTTTTAAGCATCCTCAAAAATTTATATATAGATACTAACAACTCAAAGAATCATAGATTCTTCTGAGAAAGGGTTTATATATCATATTTACCCAGCTATAGGTTAATAGTTATGTATTAGGGGCTTTTCTTTGATGGCATATTCAATACAATTAATATTAAATTTAGTTGATTAAAATATGTTAAGCAAAAGAATAATGGACATTAGTTCTCTGAAACTATGATGGGAAAAGATGTATGCAATAAAGTCTGTAAGCTCTGTAAGAACAGGGACATGAGTGTCTGAGTGAGTATAAGAAATTGCTTGCTGTGTGTCATAGTGTACTTGTCCAGAGAAGTACATGGCATAGATAAAGCAGTCAAGTACTATCTGCAGTGGGGGAAAAAGACACAGAAAAATAAAAGCAATTGTCTTAAATAAATTAAAGTTTTTCTTAAAACTTTAATTTTTCTTAAAGTTTTTCTTAAAACTTTAATATTTCTTAAAGTTTTTCTTAAAACTTTAATTTTTCTTAAAGTTTTTCTTTCCTGAGTTTATAATATGGAAAAAAAATGATACCAATCAAAGGTGTCTAGAATATTAGCAATAGTTCTCCTTTGGAATATTGAAATACACATACTGCAGCTTCCCCCTCCTTACTCCCATCTCAAAGCAAGGAACATTAACGGTTTTCTGCTATGTGAGATGACTTCTTTTTATTTACACACATATATACATATTCTCTTACAAAGTCACTTTTTTGATATCATGCCTTTTGACTATCTTCTGTCTGTACTTAAAGCTCGATCATTTTTTATTTTTTTGATAACTCCATAAATATTCCATTGCCTTGATTTACCTTAATTACTTCAACCACATTCATATTATTCACCATCTCTTATTGTGAGCAATGCTATAATAAACCTTTTATCCATGGCACTGCAGAGTCAAAGCAGTGCATGAACTTCAAATCATGATCGATATTGCCAAATTGCTCTTCAAAAACGTTATTTCCATTGTTATACCCATTAATAATGCCTCAAAGTGCTTAATTCCCCACATCTTCACCCAAATTGAATATGAAAAATACATTATATTTCATCAGTCTTAGAGTTTAACTTGACATATATTATACATATATGTATATTTTGAATTATTGGTCAGAATTACAATATTTTTAATTCACTTAAATTGCCAATTCATATCCAGAATATTTTCCCTATTGGGTTTTCTTCCATTATTAGTGAAGAATATGTATTGGTTTAAAAGGAAAATTGAAATGCAATGTTAGAGAGTCTTGTTAAATTTAATTCTTTTCCCTGGGAGAAATAAGTCATTTATAGCTGGCCAGCAAAAGAAAGCCCTGAAGAGAGCAGAAAGGATGAGAATTCAAACTTGACAATTGTAGCTAGAGCTAACCTTGCACTTACTCTTTCCCGAAAAGAAAGAAAACCCTCCATTCATGAAAACAGGCATGTCAAGTCAAAACAGAGGTAAAGATTAGAAAGAGCTTTCAATTTTCCACTTGGGAAGAAAGCTTCTAGGGATGCCTCAGATAACTTAAAGAAAAATCAGTTCATCCATTCAATAGGTAATTGCTAATGGACGGGAATACAGCAGAAACAAACTGATGTGATCACTGCTACATAATGATGCCCGGAAAAGCAATTCTCCTCTCACTTTCTTTAGTGGAGTTTGAGGGATAAGAGCAGGTGGATGAATGGGGGCAAAGGTGGACAGAGATGTGTACACAGGATGATTTGGGGGAGCTTGTGGGAATGGGTAAGGACATATGACTCAGGGATGGTGAACATGTGTTTGGGTTATTAATTAGCAAAAAAAATGCAAAAATATTTACTGTTTCACTGGGTTGATTTTTTATTACAAATTATTTACCAAGGTTAACAACTGAAAACACTTCATCTATGGTTTTTCTCTGATTAAGTTTTCTTTCAGTGAAACCTCTTTGGTGTCCTTACTCCATCAGAGAGATGCTGACATATGCATTCAATGAGTAGATGCTTCTGAATGCAATATTAATCTATGTAGCTGTGTTTACTTATTAGAAAACCAGTAGATGCTTTGTGCTTTCCATGTTTGGAAAAAAAGCTAATTTCTGTCTATCCCTAAAGATGCAAAATATTTTTAACTGTTTTATAGATGCCCATCTAAAATAAATTTCTAAATTTAAAACTGTAATTTTGAGATATCAAAACTAAAATTATAAACATTGTCTAATTTTTCATTTTTAGAGACAAGAAAACTTGACTCAAAAATTCAAAAATATTTTCCCACATAAGGATATTTTGTTCCTTTCTTTTAAACCCTTCGTTAGTACAAAGAGAGAGAGAGAGAGAGAGAGAGAGAGAGAGAAAAGAAAAGAAAGAAAAAGAAAAAGGAAGAAGAGCAAGGAAGAAAGACAAATTGAAAATAACTCCTGGATTTGGTGGCATCTATATTCTGACAGGGCATGTAGCATTTGATCAGCCAGCACTGGGAAACCATTTTCTCTTTCAATAGGGCCACCCCAGTTTCTGTTTTCTACTCTCCCTTGAAGCACTGCTATACCTTCCACCTTCCTGAGCCACTCAGCAACTTTCACTTACCACAGCACTCCCCTGTGAGTTATGGGATACATTTTGGTAGGAGTTGGTCTTATTTCAAAACAAAGGATGTTAAAAATGACTCTATTCACCAAAAAGTGAGAGGCTTTTGTCTTGTAGTTTTGTGAGCACTGCCAGGTTATAGCTTAACTTCTTCACTTGAAGCTTTCCCTAAACTAAGAGATATTTGTTTAATATAAATGCTTCCTGAGCTGTTAAATTTTCACAAGAAAAAAATCTGCAGAGGAGAAATACAGTCTCAGGATAATGTTAGATTTGGGGGGACTTGGAGGGTAAGAATTCTTCCTCTTCTTTTTTTTTTTTTTCAATAAAAAATTTGGGTGCATAAGGCATGTGACATATTAAAAGAGGATGGAAGCTGGACATCTAATCTGAGATTTTTATGAGGATTGTATTTTTATAATGTGCTGCAGTATATCCAAAATAGTAAGCGCTTGATAAACTTTTTCTTTTTGTCCTAATATTCAAATATCCAAATATCAGATGGCCAGAATTTTGGTTATCCAAAGAAGTTATGATTCCTAAGTGCAAAAAGTAGCTTCTCAAAGATGGTAGGTCATTGATCTTCTCACCTTTTCTAATATGAAATAACATCTTAAGTGATTTTTTAAAATTGTTTTACTGACAACTTCCACTTTGCACTTATCTTAGTAGCACTACCTTTAGAGTTAATTGCTAAAGAACATATATTTTAACTAAAAAGTTTGACAAATTTTCTTATATCAGTGTGCATTTCATTAATCACAATGTGATCTTGTCATCCTATTAGCAAAATAATTAAGAGAGAGATTCTTCAAAGAATACTGTTATTTTGAAATAGCAGAACACTGCAATGAGAATATGCATTACCAAAGTAAAACATGGTCATATTCAAAGTTTTATTTTGTCTAAGGTGCTGATGGTCTTTGTATAAGGCTGTCATTTTGGTAGAGTGTTTTGTGATACTTACTATAAGGGGATCTTACTTAAAAACCCTTCCTTCATTACCTCCCAGCTTTATTTATTTTAGTTTTTGGATAGAACTGATGTAAGTGACTTCATTTTGATTCCAACAACTTTCACAGTTCTTTCACAATATTTACATATGAATATATACATATAAAAAATTCATATATGTAAATATGAGACACATTACCTATTTGCATGTGTCTTGTAAATTTTTGCTCTTTCTACTGCATAAAACAATTTCATACATTCCGTATTTGGAACTGGATATATGGAGTTGCTTTCTCTTTTTTGCCTGTTACTCTTCTCAAAAGAACTGAGTTTCTTTTTTCTTTTTTTTTTTTTTAATGAAGTAGTGCTGTTCATGTGGTGGCCCTGTTAGCAGAAACACTGGGAACAGTTCAGGGATGACAGGCTTAGATTGTATTATCAGATGCTTTAAATAGATAATCAGATAAATTAATTCCTTTTTTTTTTAAGAGAGGGAGAGAGAGAATTTTTTTAATATTTATTTTTAGTTTTCGGCAGACACAACATCTTNATATATATATATATATATATATATATATATATATATGTGTGTGTGTATATATATATATATATATATATATATACATATATATATGAAAGCACTTTGTAACTCTATGTATACATACATGTATATATTATATATAAGTACTATGTGTTTTTTCATTATATATATACACCTTTTTTCATTATTACACACACACAAACATATGATTGATCATATATTTAGTAAGCATCTGCTGAAATTAGATCTTCCACAATATAATTCTAAAATCATATTCTTTATATACACCTTACAACTGAGAACATTACAATGGGTCTGAATGAAGAAAATCATTAGATATGTATTTTTTAAACTCTGATTTCTTTGCCTGCTCTTATGTTTAAACCTCTAGTAATATTTATTTACCATGTCTTATTAACATTGTTCTTCAAAACCACAATTCTATTTTACTCCAGAAATATTCTGTGGAATTAACATGGGCATACAAACTATTTGTGTTTCATTTTAAAATATATTTATAAAATATATTTATAAAGGTCTTTCTGCTCATAGCAAACTGGATCATTTGACTTGATACATCTGTCTATATGCTATTAATATTATGACTGGACAAGTTCCTTCAAATAAAATAATTTGTAAGGTTTTATTTACTCAGTCGTGGTATTTATTTCTTCCTTCTTTTTCATCCTAGAATAATTAAATCATAAAAAGTAGATTAGAGTTGAGACAGTATATGTCTTGAGGTAGCATTTAATATAAACTGGGGCTCAGAGAAGTTGTTACATCTAATTAGTGGCAGTAACTTCCCAAGATTGGCTAAAATTTATGGATTGTTGGCAGGTGGAATCTGAATCACTGTGTAACCAACTTTCCATTTTTACAGAATTATGGATGTTATGTACGTGTTGTAGTCATTCTTGCTAAAGCAACATTAAAATTATTAGCAGTAAAACAATTAAAAAATAATTTAAAAGTTTAAAAAAATAGGACTTTGGGTAGATAATTCTCCATAGCATTTCTACAGATCATGTTCCCATAGCAAAGAGCCCCTTGCAAGCTAGAAATAGAGCCCCCATAGTCAAAGGACAGATTTGTTTACTGAGCAGGATAATACAGATGAGACGTTTCCTTTGCTTTCCTGGAGACATTAAAGGTAATAAGGATAATGTGTTTTTCCAGAGGGAAGGTGGACAGGTTTGTGCGACCTCCATATAAAATCAGTTCCCATCTGACAGTTCTTCTGGTGTGTTAGTTTTCTGTTACTGTGACAAATACCTGAGACAATCAACTTAAGCAGAGAAAAGTTTCATTTGGGCTCATGGTTTTAGAGGTTTCAGTCTGATCAATTGACCCTGATGCTTTGGGCCTGTGGTGAGGCAGTGTTTCATGGTAGGAGGGCATGGTGAAGCAAAGCTGCTCACCTCAGGACTGTAAAATAAAAAAGAGAAAGAGGAAGGGTCTGGGGTCCTATAATCCCCTTTGAGCACACACCCCCCAATAACCAGAAGACCTTCCACTAGTCCCCACCTTTTAAAGCTTCCACCACCTCCCAGCAGCACTACACTGGGGTCCAAGCCTCTGACACACAGGCTTTGGGATTCCAGATCCATACTGGAGCAATGAGCTGTGATCAGGATCCACAGTGGGATCACTACTTACCTAAACCTACTGCTTCATTGTCTGCTTCCTTCTTTTCCTATGAAATAAATCATGCTATAGTATAAAGATTTTCTTATATTATTATGAGTTCTACATACAGACTTTTATTAACTATTTATATTCCTCATTTGCACACACCATATATTCCCACTAATTCCTATATATTAGAAATTTGATTTTTTCTGTTACAACTATACATTAGTAAATATCATTTTTCCCAATTTTTTTTCTGTATTTCATTTAATTCACAATAAGATAGATAAACAGAAGTAAAAGGACAGAAAATTTTTTTGAAATTTTTATTGCAGCTTGATCTTTTCAACCGGTTAAACAAATAAAATATTTTAAATGTTCCCTTATCAGTACTTGGGGAAGTGATCTAATTCTGGAAAAGGAATGAACTTTCTCAGCTTGGAGAAAATGATAGTTTTGACCTTTACACTTGACACCTTAGGCCAGCTGCTAGTTGGTTTTGCTCTCTTCTTGCCAAGAATCTATAGTTTCTCTGGCTTAGAAGTCACCTTGTTCGACTTTGTTTTCCCTCCTGGTAATAACCTATAAAGAGAAGGGAAGTAAACTTAAACTGCAAAGCTGTGGAAATAAAATGCTGACATGTAGTTTAGCCTTCCTATTACCCAATATGTGTTTATAACTTGGCTTAAGCAGGCCAAATATTCATTACATAGACCAGGGTCATCTTCCACAACTTCCAAACTAACTCATATTGGTTTGTTAGCTAAGAATCCTCAATATTACTGGGGCTCACTACTTGGTCCCTTATGCCAGATGAATATCTTGAAGTGAACAGTTTGCGGTAACTAATATAAAATGAATCATCTATTCATGCTAACACTTGTCCAGTGAAAATTTCCTTCAGATAAACCTGATTTTTAAAGCTGATGAGTAGGTACAGGTAGTTTTAATCAACACTTAATAAATATTTATTTAGCATCTACCATGTGATAGGGATACAGTGGTATACTAAATAGGCAAGACTCAAGCAGCTTGGAGCTTATGTTCCAATGGGGGCAGATTCATAATACACAAGAAAATATAATAATTAGAGGCAATATGTGTGGAGATAAACAGGGTGATAAAAGTGAGTAGCTGCAGAAGGCCACTTTAGATAGCAAGACTAGGGGAAGATTTTCTGATATTTCTCACTCATCAGTGAGAATATCAGTCAATGACAAAGAGCAGTCATTGAAAAACTGGGCACATTATTTTAGGTAGAAAAAGTAGCAAAGTGCAAAGGAAATGAAGAGAGAAGGAATCCAGAGGTTTTGAGGCACTGGAGAAAAATAAAATTTCAGAAACAGTCAGCAATGGGAGGAACAATAGAATAAGTAGGGCCTCCTAGGATTTCATTCAAACATGATAAAAAAAAAAGTAGCTCAGTGAGACATTTTAAGCAAGGAAGTGACTTTATAGAATTTACATTTAAATAAAAAAATCACAGTGTAAGAGTAGACTCAGTAGGACTCATAGGCTAATCAGATAAGGCAAAAGGTCAGGAGGGGCAAGAGAATGAAAAGTCAAGGATGATACTTAGGTTCCTGGCTTGTGCATTAAATTATACAAAAAGCAGAAAAAACTAGAATATCATTGCTGTAGGTACTGACAGCAAGAAATGGTAAATGGAGTGCATTTGGTGCAACAGAACAGGTATACACATTAAGTTCGTCAGTTTGCTCTTGAGAGTTGCTCTTACTATATAACATATGGGCAAATCCTAGTCTATCAGTAAAAAAAATAAAAATAATAAATAATAAAAAGCTTCCTAAATTTTCCATTTCAAAAACTTGGCTTATTTAACAGAAGTGAAAAGTGAAGTGAAACTAGGATCAAATAAGTAGAAATATACTGAAATCATTCACAATTGCTTCCACTTGTATTGTCTCTACATTTCACTTGTAGAAATCACTGTTTCTCCTGTTTTTATTTGACTGAAACAATAGTTAAATGAAACATCATTTTCTTCATTCCATTCTAACAATGCCACTTAAAAAATGAAGTTTTCTGTTGGTTATCAGATTTAGACTCACCAGAAGTGCACCCACAGAAAAGTCACTTAACTTTTCTGAGGCCCAATTTTTCTTATCTGTAAAAATGGGAATGATAGTAGAAGATTGCTGTTAGAATGATGTGACTGTCATGTGAACAAAATAACAAGCTATTCAAATAGAAATAACAATTACTATTTTTCTAGCTTTGTAAGCTTGTTTCATCAAATTGAAGGACATTTTCCTATTTCTTATATATAAACTGAATAAATTTCCCCACATGGGATATAAAAAAATAATACCAGTGACCTGTAAATAAAGAATGTGCTTTCCATGGTTTCTCCATTCTTGGAATTGTGGTCATTCAAGCATACTCTGCTCATCCCTGTTTGCCTTGTGACCAAGCACATACATTTTTGAGAGAATCTCAAAATGTCAGTGAGAGAATCCCTGGGTGGAAAATTATTATAGCAAGGAGGTACAATGCATTATCCACATGTTTGTGATAATACTGGTGAAAATAAAACTAAAATGATGCCAGTTGTATAAAAGTATAATGCCTACATTAGGTAAGGTACATAATACTTGGTAGTGATAAGTGATCATGTTACTGGTTTATATATTTACTACATTTTGATTTTTATCATTATGTATTGTACATTCCTTCTATTTATTAAAAGAAATTTACTCTAGGGCTGGGGCTGTAGCTCAGTGGTACAGCGCCTGCCTCGCACATGTGAGGCACTGGGTTCGATCCTCAGCACCACATAAAAATAAATAAAGATATAAAAGAAATTTACTATAAAATAGTATGCCATGTTAATATGAGCAGCAGCCTCAAAGTATGCTACTTTCATTTTATGATTATTATTAAATGAATAAATCAATACTTAATTATTTTTACATTTCATTTCTAATAAAGTAGATATCACCAGATATAATCTATATAAACAAAAATTCTTGGGAGTCCTCATAACCTTATAAGAATGCTAACTGGTCCTGAGATCAAGTTTGAGAAACATTGGTACAGTTCAACTAACCAACCTGGGCAGCATTACTAAGCAACCCTGTGATTTCCTCCACCACAACCATCAACTAAATTTTCATGCATAGAAACCTCCTTATTCATTTTTTTCTACCATTCTTCCTACTTATCTTTCTTTCTTCTTTTCTTGCATTAATTTTATTGAGGAAATGAATAAGTAAATATTATTGGCCCAACTCCTGTGAGAAATTTTGATGTATAAAAATATCATAGTCCTACCATCAAGGAGTATGAAGCCCAGTGGAAAAGTCAATCACAAAATTATAATGAATTGTGAACACAGGAACATGAGGTCACAGCAGAGGGAATTTTGATATCTGCCTAGAAGACAAAGACAGAAACATTGCCAAGATAGTACAGTATGTGGGATATCACCATATCTGAAGAAATGTCCAGCCTCCTTTGTCATACTTGTGGATCAACCCATAATATTAGGCAGGAATCTCTCTCTACCACACTGTTGCTCCCATAGGCGTCTACTGTCTCCACTTCTCTTCAAAATAGCCCTGTTGTGAGAGTGTCATTTCCTGACAGCATGACTTCAATATCCATCTTAGCTTTCTAGATCAGGCCAATTAATCAGTGCAGTTCCTTCATGAACAATCTTTATAGCAGTGTTTCCTGTAGGGCTGTCTGAGAATGTATCAGAGTTGTTTCTTTTCTTTCTTCTTCACAGGTGTCAGACCTACACATCCTCTGAGGCTTCCTCTTTTTATTCTTCTTTTTCCCTCCTCACTTTTGCTTTCACAGTCATTAGACCCTAATAAATTCTTTGAGACCCATTTTTTTTTTCTTTTAGGGATAAAATAGAAATTATGTAACACCTTCATTATAGAATTGTGTGATAATTAAATGGGATAATGTATATTATCTTGACAATGTGAAATGCTAGATAAATAAAATTGATTATTATTTTTATTTATTTATTTATTTTTGGTACTAGGGATTGAACTCAGGGGCACTTGACCACTGAACCACACCCCCAGCACTATTTTGCATTTTATTTAGAGACAAGGTTTCACTGAGTTGCTTAGCGCCTTGCTTTTTGCTAAGCCTGGCTTTGAACTCACAATCCTCTCTCAGCTTCCCAAGCTGCTAAAATTGATTATTATTACTACCAATGCCAGAAATGTACATGATATAAAATATCATTGCACAATATTAATATGTCAAGTTTTTCATCTAAGCGTGCGCTCTCTCTCTCTCTCTCTCTCTATACACACACACACACACACACACACACACACACACACACACATATATAGGTACCAAGGATTGAACTCAGGGGCACTTAACCACTGAGCTACATCCCCAGCCCTTTTTTATATTTTATTTTACCACAGGGTCTCACTGAGTTGCTTAGGGCCTCCCTAAGTTGCTGAGGCTAGCTTTGAACTCGTGATAGTGATCCTCCTGCCTTAACCTCCCAAGCCTCTGGGATTACAGGCATGCGCCACCATGCCCAACACTTTTTTTTATATTTTGACATGCATTCCAATACGGTAGTTTTCATATCTATTCATGAGGCAAAAAACATGGAAATCATGATGCTCTTAGCCAAATACCATTAAGTACTGATCAACTTGTAACCATTATATTATTAATTCAGATAATATTTGAGCACTCCTTGTGTTCTAGGAAATATTTAGGGTAATAGGATTACAAAAAAACAATATTTGGAATCTACTGGTTTAACTAATAAGGAAAATTCCTCTAATAGAAATACTTACAGTGATCTATATTACTCTTATAGAGAGATCTATATTAACTCATTTAGTCTTTTTAAAACCAGATAAAGTAGTCATAGGAGATATAATTATGTACACTTAATAGACAAAAAACCCAAGGCACTAAAAGAAGAAAAACAACTTAGGTCAAGATTTAGCAGCTGTTGAGTGTCAGATTTCAAGTGTGAATCCCAATTATTCCTAAACCAGTAATTCTCAAACTTTAGTTTGTATCCTCTGGAAGTGGGTTTTTAAAACACAAATTGCTGGGACCTCCCCAGACATTTTCTTTGTTGGTAGGTATGGGGTAGGTCTAAGGAATTTGCATTTCTAACAAATTCCAAAGAATTGGTCCTGGGACTACAAGAACCACTGCTAAGCAATGCTTTCTTTGTTAAACCTACTTACAATTACATTAACCTAGCAGCAAATCAGTTTTGCATATAAAAACATTTTATTTCATATAATTTAACATACACTGAATTCATGGGAATGTAACTTGAAGATACCTAATTCAAGTTTTTTTCCTGAATTTCATTAAGTGGCAATATGCCATTCAGCAAGTGTCTCAATTCTCCATTGCTCAGTTTTTAAATGACTCTTACATTGAGAGGTCTCCAAGATCCCTTTCTATTTGTTCTTCATTGCATAAAAGCTGTTTTAAACTTTCTTCACAATTAAGTATAATATTCTAATTACGTGTATCAAAAAAATTTCCAACTTGACGGCTCAGCTCTAAAATATTGATGATCTAGCAAAAAATTTAATGTTTAACAATGACACACTTTCCCAGAGATTTAGGAAGGAAATGTTACTCTGTTAGTGTATTTTTAAATAGTGTTAGTGTAATTAGATGTCAGTTTTTAATCCTTAAAAGGTCTATAAAATCTAGAAATACATGTTACTGAAGGTGGTCCAAGAAGGTCTCAGAGAGGGGATCTCAATTCAGGACGACAGGGTCCTTGACATACATGACAAAAAAGAATTCCAGCACACTTCAGCTATTGAGTCACAGAAATTTATTTAGGAAAGCAAGGAATACATTTTTCATCAGCAAGAGAGACTTTGGGGGTTCTTGGTCTCCTTTTTTAAAGGAAATTTGGTGAGGGACGGCCATGGGAAGGTATGAGGGAATGCCATCAGTCTGGTGGTGATCACAAGACAGTTTATGGTGGTCTGGCTATTCTCAAGTTCCTTAAGTTGAGGTCTTCTCCATTAGCTGATCAATAGATAATGATGGGATAGGACCCATTATTATAGGTTGCATATCTTCCTTTCTCTGTTCTAAAAATACATGTAATAGTGGACTAATTAATAGGGCACAGGACAATTTTAAAGAGTGAGTGAATTTCCAGTAACTTTAAGATTGTCAATGAAGACTTGTAGATTTTCCAGAAAACATAAGTGATAGGCTAGGAAAAGAGAACTGACTCGGGGAGTGAAAGTATGAGGAACTTTAGCCCAAGGCTTTTAAAGTTTAGTTTTCCTGTCCTTGCATGTTTCTTTTCTACTTTTTATATTTCTTCTGGCTACCTCATAAAAGGTTGGCCACACACTGGCCCTTGTAGTTTGGGTATTAAAAAGCAATTTCACCTATGAGCTTTCAAGGGCAACTACTTTTTGGGTTTCAGGCTTACAAATAAAGATAAGATTTAACATTCAAGAACACATCCCTGGTGGTTTTAAACAAGATTGCAGGGAGATATAAATGAATGATTTGGACTTGCTACCTTGGAAGGTTTATAATCTGATGGAAAAGTGGCTATATGGGTACAAGAATGCATGCAACTGAGAGGGCAGGGACACTCAAGTATGTCTGGTTCATCAGAGTGTCCACAGGGTCTGATACCTCCGAGGCTCAGTGGAGGAAAGGAGCCCAATTACACATAGCAGCCAAGAAAGTCAGAGAAGCTCTCACACAGGGGAGAACAAGGAGGCACCTGAAAATAGGGCTACCTAACAAATGACCATCAGATTGGCACACCAGAGTCCAGAATTAGGCAGGACATCAGCTTCCTTCCTCATCCTGGGCAAACTACTTCCTTTTTCTGGCCCTCCAGCTTTTCATGTGTAAAGTAGTAGAACTTGAGCAATATAATCTCTGATCCCCTTGTGTAACTAAATCCAGTTAAACTGGGGGCTGGGCGGAGGGGTGGGGGTGGGGAGGTACTTAACGCTCAAATTTGCACTATAGTTAATTCTCCCT
>NW_026000174.1:1326093-1361865 GCF_001458135.2 Marmota marmota marmota
CTTTTTCTTCCTCTTAATATTTGTATTTATCTGGTTGCTTTGGTTTAGAATAGAGTTCACAACTGCAGTCTTTTGTTTCCCCCTTCTAATCTGCCAGTTTTTTCAAAATCCTATTGGTGAAAAAAAAATATATGAGCTCAAGGACTCTTGAGGATATGAAAATATATATATATATTTTTTTTCTGTGAGGTTATGGGAAAGGACTCTTATGTCCAGCCATTTCGATTTGGCATGTGGTAATGCTTCGTGTCCTTCAGTATTTCTAGCACCATTCTTTGTTTCATGTACTTCAAGGAGGTATAGAGAAGCTCATTTCTTCTTTAATACTTTCCCTGATAATTATTTGGAAATGCCCTGAGCCAAGTACAGTGCCTGGCAGTTGGAACAATAAATATCCAGTGTGTGAATACACTGGGGTATTACATATGCTTCAGTTACTTGGCTAACCTTAAAAAAGAAGCCAGTAGAGAAGAGAGGAAAAACAAAACCCCCAGACAACAGGCTGCTGGTCTGCTGAAAGTCTTGCTCCCTGTGACTTGCAGAGTGAGTGGAGCTCTCAGCTGTAATTTCCCCATTAGCAGAAGGAAGTCTGTCAAGTAATCTGATCCTGTCAAGTAATATTTCTTTAAAAAGAAATATTTAAGGCTGGGGATGTGGCTCAAGCAGTAATGTGCTCGCCTGGCATGTGCTGGGCGCTGGGTTCCATCCTCAGCACTACATAAAAATAAATATGTTGTGTCCACCGAAAACTGAAAAATGAATATTAAAAAATTCTCTCTCTCTCTTCTCTCTCTCTCTTTTTTTTTTAAAAAAAAAAAAGAAAAGAAGTGTTTAACTCCAGATGACTATATGGCTTTTCCTAATCTTGGACACTGTGTACCATTGTTTCTTTTTATAAATTGAGCTTGGGGATGATGGCAGAAGGGAGATCAGGATTTACACTTTCCTGTCACATGCAATCTCCCACTCAGAGTATTAATCTGAAGACTCCCAGAAGTGTGGGAATGTCCAGATGGACACAACTGAACTCTTTTCAGGCAGCCTCACAGTAAACCTACCTTTGACTTTAATCCAGTAATTAA
Organism: Marmota marmota marmota; assembly: GCF_001458135.2. Taxonomy (NCBI): domain Eukaryota; kingdom Metazoa; phylum Chordata; class Mammalia; order Rodentia; family Sciuridae; genus Marmota; species Marmota marmota. The sequence continues at coordinate 1,327,176 of NW_026000174.1, forward strand.
AGACACTCCTAATTTAGAAGGATTCAGGTTCTGAGGTTCTCATTTCTAGAGCCACTGAGTAAAAAAGATACCCCATTTCTTCTTTGAATAGACCATTTTCTGTTTTTTCTTGGGCTTAACACATTATCCTTTTTCATTATTTGATGGTTGGTCTTTTTATCTCCTTGTACCTTTTATTATATTTTTCTTTGCCTTGATTTTTGGATGGGGGATTGAATTTAGGGATGCTTTTCCATGAAAGGAAAGCAGCTTAATTAAATAGTAGAGATATTTTTAATCCTGTGAAGTTCAAATAACTTTCCTTTGTTGTACATTTTCTTTTCTCTAGGACCACCAGAAAAAAAAGTAGTGGTGCACCTTAAGAAATTGGATACAGCATATGATGACTTTGGCAATTCTGGACATTTCACCATCATTTACAACCAAGGCTTCGAGATTGTGCTGAATGACTACAAGTGGTTTGCCTTCTTTAAGGTTAGTTTCTACTGCTTTGAGATATAAAACCTCTTCTGATTAGGATACCCTGGAATTTTAGTTTTGGGTTAACAGGATAACCAGTATTGATACACATTTTCCAAGAGAAGTTAGCATAATTTTGCAACTTTAAACTTGTGGCTTCAGTAGGATTAAACAATACTTGATCTATATTGAATGTGTATAAAGTATTTACATTTGCATTTTGGTCAGTAGGACATGATTCTCAGCTTACTTTCTTTATTGCTAAACCTTTATTTCTTAGTGTTGCCTTGTCACTTGGCTTTATACTGAATTGGTAGGAAACATAAGGCTATTATAAATTTCATCTTCTTGGTGTTTAGGCTGTTTTTCTTATCATTGCTTATTGACTCTGAGAAATTGACCTAAGTGACATATCGAATTAATATAATGTAGTATGTGTTAATATGAATTTTTTTTTTTTTTTTTTAATACTAAGACAAAGAAACAGCATAGGAGTTACTCTGCTCATTAGGCTGATGAAAGTAAAAGGTAGACCATCCAGTCCAGGTTGTTTTTTTCTCTTCTCTCACTAGAGAAGAACAGTTATTGCTCATTCAAACACACTGTTTCCAGTTGCAGGCACACTTTGGGTTAAAATAATTTAGTACAGATTTATGGTCCATCCCATATGTTGTTCTGAAAAAGTTGGAACTTTTCCTGTAAGCTGAGTATTAAATGGTTCAAGTAAATTGAAGCTAGCTGAAACTAGCTGTTTCTCATTATACATGGAGTCTAAATACAGATTTTTCTTGGGATAAGTATACAGCCTTTGGAGCACTTGGCAAATGTTGACCCTTTATAGGAACCTGTGGGAAAGTGGGGAATGAGTTTGTTACAAATGACAAAAGACGAAACAGTAGCAGAGGCCTAACCTTTAAATTTGTTGTGATTTCTCCTAGGAGTTGTGACTTACTACTAAGATATAGTGTTCTATCTAAACCATGCTTATTTCTTTTAAAAAATAACTTCCAAAAATTGTTAAATAAGGGCCCCTCTTTAGTATGAAAAATAAATAAAATGAAAAGGAGATAGAGAAGAAAAAGTTGTTTCTTCCCAAATGGATTGGCTGATCTGATACTTAGTGGTGGGAATCGGGCTGTGCCTGTCAGCTATTGTTGGCCAGCAGTCTGTTGGATTAATTGAAGCCCATGCTTGACCAGTTGCTAACTATTTTTAATATCATCCCTAAGTGCTATGTATTTTTTTTTAAACCCATAACTATGTGAATTTTTAAAATGCTGCCATATTATGGTAGATGTATTCAATCTGAATTTATTTCTTGGTCTGCGTATTGATGAGCCTAGGGCTTTTTAGACCTCTTACTCTGTCACATTTCTTCAAAGGTTCTTTGCCTCCAGATCAAAGTACCTACAGAATTGGTGCACAAAAATTAATTAATTAATTAATTACAAAATGGATAAAGTGGGACCTGATTAAAAACTAAGTTGAGTAAATTATTCAGTGTGAGGTGGGAAGTAGGATATAGATGAGTAAAGAGTTTACCCATTTGGCTTAGAAAACTTCTCATTCTTCAGTCCTGTAGAATTGGAGAAGCTGGTGGGGAAATTTCTAAAATCACCATTTAATTACCAAAAACATAATAATCAGAAATAGACAAGGGCAATTTCCCTCAATATTTTTTCATCAGAAACAGAGGGACTGACTACCTAATGGCTGAATGAGGAATTGGAACACTTTTTGAATCAGTGTAAGCAGATGTGGTGTTTTGCCAGAGCCTCATTAGGTCAAAAGAGAACCAGTTTTTAAAGCCAAATACAGTTAAAGTATTCTCAACCGTAAGTGGGAAAGAGTCAATGTATGGGCAGATAATTAGTCAATGATTAGACAGCTACAGTGGAACCTTGCCTGAACATATGCTTTAGGATGGTGTTCAACAAAAGCCTATTCTCTCCTTAGAAGTAACAACAGAAGGGGAGCTCCCCTATCCAGCTGATTTTGCTGTATAGAGTTTAAAGTGCCCATTTGACAGAATCATTATCAGGGCTATGTTTTATTTTCCTGCAGAAAAATCAACTACTCTAACCAGTCAGTTGTTGGGCCTTGTGACAACAATCATAATTTCAATTAGCAGAGTAGACTATACATAAGATTGTTGTTTTTAAAACCTATCTTAACCTAATCAAGTAGTTCTAGGCAAACATATTTTTGCAAAATAATACAACCCCATGTTATTTTAGTAAATACAACTGCAAGTATGATGGGAAACAGTTAAAAAATTTAAGAAATTACAAGATCAAGTTACTTCAGATAATAGGAAAATCAAGCACTTTTGGTGAGATTTGTTAATGTAAACCTTGCTGGATTTTACCAAGCCTCAGGGTATTTCCTACAATGTGCTGGCAAACCAGAGTGGGAGGGATGTGTAATTCAAGAAAAACAAGCCTATTTAATATGTAAGTTGGATCTTTCCTACAGGCTTATAAAATATCTCTTGAAATTAATTTATTTTTTGTGGTACTAGGGCTTGAACACAGGGATGTGTACATGCCAGGCAAATATACTACTACTGAGCTATACCCCCAGCTAAAACTAATTTTTTAAAATGAGGAATCATCAAAAGTTAAATTGTATTTGCTATTTGATTTTAAGTGTCTTATGTAAACTATAGCATCTTTTCAACCCAAGACATTGGATATATCTGACAAATTTTTACCATGTACACCTGCCATGTTACTCTATACATTATTATTCTACAAATCAAGTGGATTTCCAGATCTCTCCGCTCATACCAGACTATGTCCCTTTGCCTTCTTTAGGTGTGCTTTCCTCCGATTGCTTTTAAGTGTCATTTCTGGCAGATTTTGAGGAGTAGGTGACACATACAGGGCATTCTGTTAGGCTCCTGCTGCATCATCTGCTCCCTTAGGTATCCTGAAGCATAGTAGTAGACACATTTTCCTCCCCATTCTCTGCATTCTAGCGGGGAAGTGATTAGATGCCACCCTTATTTCTAGGAACTTGCTTTATTCAAGTTTTCTGTATTCAAATCTCATCTGGAAGATGAGCATTTTTCATGGTATGAGATTCCTAAATCTTTCTTACTTGATTTTAATTGCTTGAAAATTTGATGGATTTGGGATGATCTATATTTTTTTCTTTGCACATGACTTCAAGATAGATGCAAGCTCAGAAGGAAATAAATCTTGATGTTGAACAGTTTTGCACAGTTCAAGTTGGACAGGAAATACTAGGTATATATTTTTAAACCATCTTTTTATTTCCAGGCATTCCATTATCTGAACATTTTATGGGGGTTACAAATTCTAAATTTAGGATCTATCTAGGCATTTTCCTAAGCACTGAAACAATAGGGATTAATTGGGTCTGTGTCAAAATGGAAAATTCTTAGAGGCATTTTTTTAAAACACTGCTTGCCTAAACAGATGACAGTACTCTGCAGGTCAGTTTTTAAGACTATCAGATTTTAATAGCTTTAGCCATTTGGTTGTACTTGTTGTTCTCTGGTAGATTTGAACCTATTTAAAATATCTGCATATTACATATAGCCAAGCTCCAATATAATATCACAGTGCAACAACAACAACAATAACAACAACAACAACAAAAAAAAAAACAAGCAGAATATAAAAATGCCTAATTTTGCCTGACTTTATGTGATAGGTGGATAAATGACTTTTTCCTTTGTTTTAAGCTTTTATATACTTCATATTTTTTTTTTGACCAGCATATATAAAGTTGCTGTGTACAACATCCAAACTCTACCAAATTGCCCAGAGGAAGAAAGGAACTCAGATTTTATTTTGAAGATTAAGCTACTCTAAATTCAAAGAAAATTCACAGGAGGGAAATGAGATTCATAATGACTAAAATTGTTATTTGGTAATAGTCAAACTAATTTTACTGATTTCTAATTGAGCTCTTGTTGGGGACCTTCCAATCTTAATAGAAGCATAAGCTAAAACAAAAACCAAAACACTGCCATAGTTGTTTCCAGAGCAAATGGCTTTCAAAACAAGAATGTTGAATGATTTTATCAGAAGATTTAAGTGCCCACTTTGTGCGCTGGTGATCTTGTCAATCATGTTTCCACAATAAAAGACTAGGGAATTGTGGACCATTTTTTTCAGACTGCTCTCTGGGTTCATTTTTAAGTTACAATGATCTCAGAAGAGTTATTTTTGAGGTAGGTGTACTTTTAAAAATATAGATTCAGTATATCAAGCTCAGGATTTTATTTATTTTTTAACACTTTGGGTTTACTATGAAGAATGTTTCAATTGAGGGAAAGTGTCAGAAATTTAGCACTTAATGCATGCCTATTTTATGTTAACTTTCTTGATGATGCTTTAATTTCAACATGACTCAGTTTGCCACTGTAAACTCTTTATAGGATGTGACTGATTTAATCAGTCAATTGTTCATGCATCTGGGAACTGTGGGGATATATGATTTGCCACATCTGAGGAACAAACTGGGTGAGCTCTACTGAAATATTTTTAACTTTGTTATTAAAAGCCAGCTTCCCCTCTTCCCTGGTGGCTTATGCAAATAAATATCTATTTATTCATCAGAGAGAGTCAGTCTGGAGAGATTATGGTTTTCTTATGGATTTCTTGCTTGAGCCTGCTTATCTTATACTTCAAACTTGCCTGCACTTTCTTATGTGTTATTTTTCATTCTCATGTGTTCTGTTTGCACACCTCAAATTCCAGAATGATACTTGTAACTTAAGTAGATAGGAATTTAAAAAGATAGAGATCCTGTTAAAGAAAAGGTTGGCTAAAGTTCACTTCACATTTTAAAAGTAGCTATGCTGCTGCCTCAGGTTGCTTATTCTTTTCTTGAAAGACTCCCTCAAGGGAGAACCAAGTGAGGCCACATGAGTGTAGAAGGTGATTCAGAGAAATTGACATTCCTGTGAGATATCACTCATCTTTTAAAAACTGGTTTGTACTAAGAAATTAACAATATTGACTAGGAAGAGGAGGAGAAGAAGAACTTTTTCACTCTTTCAGTTCTCCCATTTGCAGAGCAGAGATTTAAATCATTGCCCACACTAGTGCCATAAATTTAGATGTCTAAAATTTTGATTAGAATTTGATTGATGGTTAAAGTTGATAGGGACTTACCCTTCCTTGTGTTTAAAAGTAATACTCTTTCCCCTTTTCCTTGGCTCTTAAGTACTAAGAGTGAGATAGGAAAAAAAGAGGGAACTGGGGATAAGTATTGAAAGTTTCATAGCTTCATCTCATATTACTGTTTTCACTTTATAATGGACCATCTGTGGCACACACATCTACTAGGTAGGGATTGCTCCTCAATTATGTCATTTCATCTTGTCAGGTTTTAAAGCTTGTTTCAGGCAGTGGTTATTGACAGATCAAAGTGAGCAGAGAGCCGAAACTAATAAGCTGTTTCTTAATTTTTTTCTGGCACCTGAGTTAGATTAGAACTATTAGTTTTCTTTATTTGAGAACTTCTCAGAATTTTAATATATATCTAAGTGATAGTTGAGGAGGAAAATAAAATAGGAAACTTTTCCCAAATAGGTTTACTGCCCCCCCCAAAAAAAAATGAAAACAAGGTACGCTCAGAATATAGTTTATGAAATGCTGTCTTAAACCTCTTCACTCTTAGTTAGGGAGACACATCTGCCAGTAGAAAAGATGAACCTTCGCATTTTGTTCTGAATATGGGATAAAGATCCTAGGACCTAGACATGGATCTAAGCAGCACTAAGCCTACATTTAGCATTTGTAAGAGATATGTGTTGTGTCTAAATTATCAGAACTTAGCCTGTTTCTTAGTTATACTTCAAAATTATGTTGTTTTTGAAGTGGCAGTTACTTTCAGATACATGTGCTTCTTAAGCATGTTGGCTGCATGCGTAATAGATTTTGCTTAAGCACTGAGCTTGAGAATGGCAGCTTTAAATGTCTTAAAGAGCATTAAAAAATAACAAGGATCTCTATTAGTTTTGTTTTATTTAACTTAACAGAAATTAATGTAATTAAGTATTATTAAGAGACAGTGTGATTCCTGTTGGCTTGTAACCCTAGTTTTTATTGTTTTATAGTTATTAAATAGAGCCTCTCTGTGGGGCTCTTTTAAAACCACAGCCAAGAACAGACTTTGGGTCTAAAAGGCAGAGCAGCATGCAGCAGTGGACCTACTTCTGGCAGCTAGCAGAGGCCTGTGCAGCTACAGCCCCTTCTGGAGTCTTTATTGCATGTAAAATGCAGAGGAGTCCTGGTGACCTACCTCCAAGGCAGCTGCCCTCCTGAACATTTCCTGGGAAAGCAGTAATCATCATAATGGAATGTGAACAACCAGAACCTACACAGGAAAAGAAAGGTCTGGAAGAGATGGAAGTCTCAGGTGGCTTCACTGTTCAGTTTTTTAATAAAACAATATGGAACATGTTAATTTTTTTTTTTTTTTCTGTTTGAATACTCTTCTGTTGAAATGATTTTTTTTTTTTTTTTCCAAACTGGTCAGGATTTGAAATTTGTGTTTTGTTTCATTGACAGCACAGATTTTATTCACAGTTCCGTTTCCTCTGCTGAGTGCCTTCTCGTCCTCTATTTAACCTGAGGAACGCAGAATCTATTGTAGGGAGAAAATAAGGTTTCAGGATCTCTTAAGATGCACAGATGTAGCTGGTTGTGATGGCCCATGCCTGTAGTCCCAGTGGCTCAGGAGGCTGAAGCAGGAGGATTGGGAGTTTAAAGCCAGCCTCAGCAATGGCAAGGCACTAAGCAACTCAGTGAGACCCTGTCTCTAAATGAAATACAAAGTAGGGCTGGAGATGTGGCTCAGTTGTCAATTTTCCCTGAATTAAATCCTCAGTACCCCACCCCCCGCCGCCCCCCCCAACAAAAAAGATGCATAGATATAAGTTATTGAAGGGAAGGTAGTTTTTTTGGAGGACATATTTAAAGGAGGAGAAAAAGAGATTGTCTCAGACAAGCCATGGTATTGAAGAATGTCCTGTAGACTGTATGTAGAACTGCAGTAAGTATCTCTGGCCAGAACTAAGAAAATGTGTTTAGTTAATAGCTTTTTTTTTGCCTTTTCACACTTACTCCCTACCCGACCCTTTTTGATTAGATGCCTGCTTTGTACTAAGAACTTGACATAGTATAATTTTTTAAAAAAATATATAGATAGTACTAATTTTGTTTTACAGATAGGAAAAAGTAGTCATATAGTACTTAAGCTCACACAGCTTCCAACTGTAAAATGCTAGAGCTAATCTTTCAAGCCTAAGGATACCCCTAGAACTAAAAATTAAAAGAAAAACCATTTCACAAAAGAGTAAATAATACTTAGAGTCACATTTGGGTAGATTTTCTGATGGATTCCAGCATGTAAGCATCATGAATGTTAGTTGAATGGAGTAGAATAGCTGCATTGGCTTTTGTTGGAGTCTTTAAGAGCAATTCCCTTTGAGATTTAGCATTCCTTCCCATGAGCTGCTAGCTTTCTCGCCCAAGCTAGACTTAGGGACAAAATCTTAACCTTATTTTTCTTTTGTACCTTCAAAAGTTGAAAAGAGAGCTTTTAAATTTCAAATTAAATACAAATAAAATCCCTTGCCAAATAGACTTCTCTTAATTACACTATTGTTCATACTGATTGTTAACTTTTAGCTGTTTCCTGCTAAATAGTATACTCATTTCCTCCTCATTTGGTTTAGAGCCCATTTGATCTAAAATGTGGGGCTACACCTAAAATGTGGGGCTACACCGAATCCGTAGTATCTAGAAAGACTTTTCCCCTACATTTTGTCTTAGATAGATAAAAATCTCCCTAGATAGTAGTTTTTCAGTAATGATGACAATTTTATACTGTTGGAGAGGAACTGGTCTGCTATAACAGTATAGCCAACTGTATCTATCAGACATTCTTTTCTATCCTGCCTTTGTACCTGATCAGTGCTTTATCACTGAGGACCTGATGCCACCTCCCCAGCTATCTCCATTAACAGGAGAAGCTCTGTTACCTTGGTCCCCATTGTACTTTGCAGATTTCTCTCATCTCATACCTATTATAGCAGAATATTTTGATAGAATGTCTTCATCTTCTTCTGGGCTGAAAGTCTGTATTTAACCTTCAATATTTTCAGCACCTAATGTACACAGAACTTCATAGATTCTTGAAAATAAACCACATTTCCTTTTCCTTTTTGCAGACTTTTTACAAGTAATACCAGCTTACAAAGAGTCAGTTCTCTTGAATCCTAGAACATATTTGGGAATGGTGCTATAACTTTTTTAGTACTCTGCTCTAAAAAACATTTTCAGGTTGCCTACCTCCAAAGATCTAAAAGTTGTATATTTTCAATTTGATGTACATATTGTCAAAGTAAACTATATATAGTAGAATGTATTTAATGTGAAATTTTAAAAAATTATTAAAGGTTTCTGTTTATTTCTCTGAGTAATTTAGCTTATAAATGGATGATTATGAAAAAGAAGAATTAGTGACAACAAATTTGTAGATATGTGTTACAATGTGGTAATGCTTAGCTTTCTCTGTCATAATTGTCTGCTTTGTCTTCTGGTCTTAAAGTCCATTATGCAAGGATCAACTCTGTATTACCATTTTATTCTCCATGTATAGTGCAATATGTGAAAATAATAGGCCTTCAATAAATTTAGAAAAAAAATTGAGCAATACATCCTGGTGTTATTTTTATTGATGTTTCTGAAAGTGTTACCTTTATGTCCTTAGAGACTCGGGTGGAACCTCAGGACATATTTGTTGAATGACTTAGTGGAAAAGAGATTAGACTTTTAAATTTTATTCTGTTTATTTATGATTTAATATTCCTGAGGCATAAGAGGGCACTATACATCTCCAAGTAAAAAACAGTAAAAGTTCTAACTTTCAGAACTAGGGAAAACTCAGTTGTCAAGAGAAAGTGAGTTTGCTGGCTGCAGTGGTTCCCTGAAGCCTATAGAAATGACAATTTGAATTAGCCTGGAAGACTGCAGGTTCTTGTCACCTCTGTTAACTATGGTGAGGAGCAAGACCTAGGAAATACATTAGATGAACTCAAGATTTCTTCCAACTTCACAAGTTAGAAGTTTGTGAGCAAGTAAATGAGGGATAAACCCAGGGATTTTGGCTACTTTGCTGAGGGGTAAGTGACTGTTTTAACTAATTCTGAAATAAGTATTTTGGCTTAAATGGAGTATCTTCGCACTAGGAATAATCAAACTTAAGATCTTCATTCTCACATATAAAGCCAACTATCGATTTCTTTTGGTAAAATGCTGGATATTATTTGGTTGCAGCTACTATAAGGATTTCCTGGCAGTTTTGTAATTCATTAAAATTCAACTTTTTAAATAAACAGTTCAGTCTTATTAGTAGGCAAAACTAGTTCTCGGAACTGACTTAGGGAAGTTGGCTTCTTTCTGAGGAAAGATGGTGCTCTGGGAGGGGTTTGGCAAAAAAACAACTTGGTAAAATTCACTTTTTTTCTTGTTGCTGTCTAGCAGCTTTTGCTTGTTCTAAAGACCTGGTAGCCAATTAGACTGGTTAATTTATACTTAGGTAGATATCTGCAGTAAACAAAGGGTAAAAGATTGAGTAGACTTTTTTTTTGTTTTCCAATATTACTCAGATTTTGTATTTCCATATCTTTTATCATTAAATCATTGTACTTCATTAAAGGTGTTCTTTTTTGAAGTAGTAAATCACTGTGATGGATTACATGTATGGTCCAAACTTTTATGAGTTCCACAGTATTTATCAATATATTTAAAAATTGTACACATGAAATATTAACCAATGTTTTTTAAATAATAGGAAATATTAAATATTTAATGATTATATTAAATATTTTATTTGTTAATGTCACAAAATTACCCTACTAAAAAAATTTCATGATGATACCATTTGAAAGCAATGTAAAATATGCTTCTTTATGATTTTAATTTCCAAATCAATGTTAGAATCTACTACCAATAAATAGTTTCCATGACTAAATTTTCAGTGTTTGAACACAGTTTTCTAATGTATTTTAAAATCTTTTAAATAAGGGATTTAAAAAAAGAACAAAAGACATTTTTAAACCTTATTAAATCACGTCAAGTGAGTTCCCAAAGTAGTTGTGTCATTTTATATCCCCACCAATAGTATATAAGCACTTGTATTTTACTTGAGATAGAGTCTCACCAATTTTGCCCAGATTGGCCTCAGGGGATCCTGCTACCTGAGTAGCTAGAACTTAAGGCAACTCCATTCAAGTTTTTTTGACACCACCTTTTTAAAAATATGAAAGTGTCATGGCTTTTGAAGAGTTTTTAGGAGAGTCACTGGTTTGCACTAGCAATGGTAACAATTTAATAGACATTTTAACTGAAATATTTACTTTCTGGAAGAATGGCATTCCAAAGTGAATATCCTAGTCCTGGAGCCATTTCACACATCTACTTTCTAAACAAGACTAACAGAACATATTATACTTAGGGCAAGTGAACACTTTGCCATTTTATGTTTACATCATTAGTATTTGCAGATCCTGTTTTCTTTGCAAATATATTTTAAGCCACTTGTTCATTTTGTGAAGGTTAGCTTTATGAAATCAGATGTTTATGTCAGTTAAAGCAGGAACAAAAAAGAATATGCCATGTCCCAACCATCTTGTAGTTACTTTACTAGCACAATAATAACAGTGAAAGTGAACCTTGGATAGTGGAACTGACTGGGAGCATCAACCTTGGTTTTTATATTAAATAATAGTGGAAGTTGTTTTTCAGCTTTTTATCAAAAATATAAAGAAAAAATATAATACTTTTTCCCATTGTTCCAGTGGCCCTCATTTCACCTCCTTTTGGAAACCAATGCCTGATAGAATAGGCCCCAGTGTCAACAGCTCAGTTTGTTGACAGTTGGGATATTTGAATGCCTAGAAATTATTTGACTCCATCGATGAAGTCTTAAACAGCTTTGTACCCCACATAGCAATAGATGGTAATATTTTTATTGTTACTTGTTTGTGTTCTATGTAAACTCTTCAAATTTTAATATCTTTACCCTTCATAACAATCCAGTGAGTTAGTATCAGTTGCTGATATCATCCCCGTTTCAAATGAAGAGATTGAGGCTCACTAGTTTTAGCTTGTTCAAGGATACATAAGTAAGTGACAGAACTAGAATTTAAAGGGCAAAGTCTTTTTTACTAAATTGCCCCTGCCCCCTAGCCAGTGTGTTTCATAAAACAAATGTTTGAATATTTGCTAACTATCACTTTCGTCAGGAAAGTAGTGGAATGAGGTTTAAGTGATTTGTTTTTTACCCTCCTGTGTGTCAAAAACAGTGGAGAAAGAGATCTAGAATAAATAAGTTACTTATTTGTGTGTGTGGTGGTGGTGGTGGGGTGTCCCAATACCATGTAGGTCTAATTGGATAGTTCATAAAAATAATTGGGAAATTTATAAAATGAGATTTCAAGAATGTTTGACAGCTTACTGGTAATTTTGAAGAAGCAAATGAATAGTTAATGAATCATAGTTATTTTCTAATCTTAAGTGCTAGGGAGCTTCATCACATTTTAGGAAATTATCTATTTGTTGTAGTAGAAATTGGCATAAATGAATGGAAACTTGAATTGTCTCATCTGTCCAAAGCATTCTTTAGAGACTGATGTTTATATAAATGAAAACTCTTTGGAAAAAAAAAAATTGGCTGCATTTACAGCTGGATAGTGTGGCTAAAACTTCAACTTACAAATTCATGATCATGTCAAAAACCACATCAGATTTCACAGTAGCAGGAAAATGACGAATATCTTGGGAGCATTCAGATCAAGAAAGTAACAGGTACAGTGAACAGTGCTTCCAGTTCAAGGCTTCAGAACTGTGAAATGTCTCTTTTGTAGTAAGTTATATTGCCCTGAACAGGCCTGTCATGGCCTGTTACTGCAAATCTTCCCAACCTTTTATAGAATAACTTCACCTTCTAAAAAAATTACTTCAGATTGTGAAAACTATAGAATAATATAAAATTAATTTTAAAGATAAAATAATTCCATCAATTTAATGTAACAGAAGTGACATACAAATGGATACCATTTTTAGTGCATTTCAGGATTTTAGTTATAACAACAAACAAAGTTGTAGTATTTTAAAGAATTATTCTTTATAAATAAAGCATGGGTCTAGATTAAGAACTAGAACCTGATTTTGTTGATTTTGAGCAAAACCACAGATGTAAGGATGTATGGTCAGGAAGCTCAAAGGGAAATTTTGGAACAGATCAGGAGAGGAAAACTGGCAATTCTGAAGTCTTGTTATGGGTTATAATTTGGGTCTCTTATGATATGTTGGCATCACAACACCTAATTATAACTTCTTATCTGATTTCAGTTTCTTGTGTTAGTATTGAAATGGGAAGGGCATTTGTTCTTTCTCTTCTATTACTCACTTTGCTTATTCATTCATTCAAGAATTAATTTCTTCCAAGTTCTAGACAGTTTGCTAGGTATGGAATACATGAAAAATCCTGTTATCACAGTGCCTGTTTCTGTGTGGAAAGTACAACCTCATAGGCTGTTGTGAAAATTAAATGAGTTAAAAATACCACCTATGAGATGGAGTCTGTTATTATCAGCCCTGATCTTATAGATGAGGAAACTGAAAGTTCAGACAGGACAAGTCTGGTTTAGGATCACTTGCCCAGCAAGGGCAGAACTAGATTCTATTGAAGTGATCCAAGCCTGGGCTGCTAGAAAGTTTAGGCAGCCTTTACAGGGCATTAGGCAAACATTTGAACCTGACTTGAGTCTATTTAATCTTCTGAAACTTTTTTTAAGAACAGGATATACTGAAAAGCAATGATCTTCATGACCTGGGAAACATATTTGAATCCTCTCATTTTGTATCTTTGCATGTCTATCTTTTCTTCATTAAAGGGATAATGCTTATTATTCCAAGAGATTTTTGTGAGCCTCAAAGAATATAGGAAGAAGTCTCTTTGGGGTATAAGCTTTTGCTGCATAGTTTTTGGGTTTCTCCCCTCAGTGTCTTTAGTAATTGTCTCTCTAGCTTTTTGTGAGAAGACACAAGTGTACAAAGAAATAAAGCATTGTACTGGGAATACTGTCTGAGTAGAGTAATCTTTGGTTATAAATTCTAGTTCAACCACCTTTATAGGTTTCATTTTTTCCAAGAACCTTTAACCCAAAAGCATAATATAAATATAATTTATAAATATAAAGCATAAGAAAATATAATCATAACCCCAAAGCAGCCATTAGCAATGTATAAGCATGATGCTTTTCCAGTATAAAGCAACAGACAGGTCTCTCCAGCCTGTTTGTTTACCTCCTTCCTATAGCACTCATGAATTACTTAAAATGATATGTAATATTTCTTTGAGTTGATACTGTGTACTTATTTTATATTTTCAAACTTTTTTTGTGATTTTTTAAAATCTTGTTTCTGTTAACATTTCTGTTGTACTGCAATGAGTGGCTTCCTGTGTATAGTATTGTATGTGTGTGTGAGCGAAAGAAAGGGAAGGGGGGATGGTTTCTATAAGGAAAATCTCAAGAATTCTTAAAACATTGTCAGATTTCTTTCTCAACAGAGGTGGGAGGGAGCAGTGGCTTAGCCTTTCCTCTCCTGTATTTCTAACATCCAGTAGAAGAAACAAGAATATGATCAGGAATCATTGCTAAAGAGAAACACACCATCAAACCCTAGAGGGTACAGGGTACATTGCATGAACCCGACAATATTAGGTTATTTTTGAGCTATGGAAATATAACTTTAGGACTGGAGAGTGTGGTTCAATATTAGAGTACTTGCCTCACATGTTTGAGGCCCTAGGTTCAATATGATGTGTCTCTACTTGAGTAACATCCTGAAATACTATATAAGCTGAAAATAGTCATAGTGAAAATGTATCTAATACTCCAAACTCACCATTCCAGCTGAGTAACGTGGCTGCCACAAACTACAGCTCACTGTCTCTGTTCACTTTCCTCTAAACCAGAGGATGCCAATCTACAGACCTGTTCCAGTAAAAAGTATTATTAGCACTTGGTCTTGCTCATTCATTTATGTATTCCCTATGTACCTTTTATATTGTTGTGGCCTAATTGAGTAGCTAAAGGCCTTTAATCTGCAAGTCTGAAATATGATTTCTTTTTCGCCCTTAAAATAAGAAGTTTGCCAACCTCTGCAAACAAGTAAAGTAGCCTCCATTAGATTAGATCAGCAGAAAGTATAGCCTCTATAGCTAAAACCAACCTACTGTCTATTTTTGTAAATAAATGTTTTATTGAGACATAACTGACTCTACTGAATCTGTGCCAGTTTGTTCATGTTTAGTCTTTGCTCTACAATGGCAGAGTTGTATAGATGTGACACTATGCAGAGCCTGAAGTATTTGCTATCTGGCCTTTCTTGAAAATGTTTACAAACCTGCACTTGATCGTGGAATTGCTATATCTATGCCTTTGAGGGTATTTTTTTCCCTACTTTTCTTGTAGAGATGATAGAACTAAGGCCTAGTAAAATCTTGCACAAAGTTCAACAAAGAGTTCCATTAAATTGAGTCAGAGCATGAATTGCTTATGTCCCAGTTGCTCTTTGTAGAAATATGGTGTGACATTTTTCCTTTGTGCCTTCCATATGCTGTGCTCTCATTCTGCTTATTTGCTACTCCCCAGTGGGGATATGTTACTACATGAAGGTGATGAGGCTCTGGGGCCAAACATCTGAGTTCAAATCCTGGCTCTATCGCTGTATAGTTATTTATCAGTGTTAACAGTGAAATATGACAAAAGGTCCTATCAGTGAAATAAAGTAGGGAGAAGTTAGTAATCAAGTTAGCCGAAACTGAGCTCTTTCATAATCAACATATCCTCATAGTTTTATAGAAAATTTTTGTCACTTGTTTTGTTTTTTGCAGTGCTGGGTTCACACCCAAGCCTTCATGCATGCTAGAAGTTTGCTCTACTACTGAGCTACATTCCCAGCCTTTCATTTGTTCTTATAGTTATCTAATGAAAGTCTTTTCTGAGTGGAAAAGAAGAGTTGGATAGATCATTGCCTTGGTTGGAGTTACTCCGAGCCAGCTGAACAGCCACTCTGTTCTTAATAAAGCTGAGTGTTGTTTACATTCTCATAGGCATATTCCAAGGGTTAAATAAAGTAACTTTTGTAAAAATGTTTTGAATATGGCAGATACTCTAAACCGGCTTCTCTCCTTGCCTTTCATTTCTAGAAGTATTTTGTCATGTTCATTTTGTTTGGTAGTCAACATATACTACACATGCAAATTTTCTATTTGTTTTCTAAAATAATTCTTAGAATGTAACCTCAGGGTGAACTTGTTTGGGTTGGCAAAGGGAAATGTGGGGGCATCTCAACCATGACTGAGGTCTAGGGAAATCGACTTGAGAGTTGAACACAGATTTCATTTGGCCTTTCCCTTATTTAATTACAGTATGAAGCCAAGGGCAGCAGAGCAATCAGTTACTGCCACGAGACGATGCCTGGGTGGGTCCATGATGTGCTGGGCCGGAACTGGGCTTGTTTCATCGGAAAGAAGGTGGGAAGTACTCCTCAGAAAGTGAATATGAACATGACACCCCTTGAAAGATCCCAGGAAAAGTGAGTTGCTACAAGTGAAACTTGTGTTTCACTTTTAAACCTGTTTAATTTTGTTTATGTATGTTTAATTTTATTTATCACATGTATGGTATATGTATATCCATTCTTAGAAACTTTTATTTTGATTATATAGAATGTGTTTGGACTAGAAATAAGCCATGTCATATAAAACTTGAAAATGTTTATTACTATAATTGACAGAAGAAAAAAAAATTAAAACATTCCAAAGTAACACCCCAATAGTAACTTTTTATTTTTTTTTAGTTATTTTTTTAATTGGTTGTTCAAAACATTACAAAGTTCTTGATATATCATATTTCATACATTAGGTTCAAGTGGGTTATGAACTCCCATTTTTACCCCAAATACAGATTGCAGAATCACAACTTTTTAAAAAGCTCATATAAAGAACTATGAACTCACTGTGTCCTCACCTGGCCCTCCTTGAATCTATCCTAAATTCCATCTTTAAGGACACCAGTTATACTGGAGTAGGGTCCATCATAATGACCCCATTTTATCTTAATTATCTCTTTAAAGGCCCTGTTTTCAAATATCCACAAGCTGAGATACTAGAGGTTAGGATTTCAACATATAGATTTTGAAGGGACAAAATGCAGTCTGAAACATGAAGCTAAAGTGTTTCTTAAATTAAATCTACTGTAAGTGTCCATGATCCACACAAACAAGAAATTTCAGACTTCATTAGTTTTGAAAGTGGAAAATCAACAGCTATCATTACCTTTTCTGTTTTATTCAGTTAGAAAATCACTAAAAGTGTAATGAACAACTCATCCAAAGCCAGACAACACTGGCAACCAACCACCACAGCAGAGAGGGGTAAAGGAAGATGAGTTCTAAAGCATGAATTGCTCATTTCTGAAACCTTGACCAAGATGTAAACCAACTGATTTTTTTTTTTTTTTTTAATTTGATACAGAGTCTCACTAAGTTGCTGAGGCTGTCTTTGAACTTGCCATCGCCTCAGCCTCCATAGCTGCTGAGATTACAGGCATGTGCCATTGTGCCGGGCAAGTTGATTTTTTTTTTTAAATAGCTTTGTTTGGCTTGATCCTTTAACAGCATATTTCTTACTAAGCTGTCCACTTTTTGTTCTACCATCTGTGATCCACTGTGTACAATTGTGTGTTATTAGATATTTCAAACGTTAGTTATTTTATTTAGTGAAGCTTCTAAGCAGAATCTATGTTGCCTCACCCATGAAATGAGCATGTGGGACTAAATTATCTTCTAGGTCTCTATCGGCTCTTAATGATCTGTTACCTGTAGTAAGATACATTATTTTTAATCTCCTTGGATCTTAAACATCAAAAGTAATAGTGCTTAGAACCTCTGGTGGCATCTTGTCATTACTGTAATGTGTATATCTGCAGAAGAGGTTTTATTAGATGTTATGAGTAGGCAAGGGAAGTAGGGCTGTGTATGCTTCTGAGATATCGATAGGGAAAAGTGACTCCTCAATGGAAAATTTTTCAGAAATATTTCACTTGCAGGGGAAAAACCTTCCACACCAAATTTAAAATAGGTTGTAGATACTATAGATAATATAGATGTAGTCTGTGGGTACTAGAGATATTACAAAAATTAAAGATTTAAATATATATATTTTTTACCAGTTCATGAAATTTAGAGAATTTTAAATATCTTAAAATAACGTGGTTATATGCATGCATTCTCTATTTCCCAAATGGTTCAATAGTTTAAAATGTCTCCTGGTTTTTAAAAATACCTTTACTAAGTTGTAATTGATATACAACAAACCACATGTATTTAAAGTGTAGAAATGATAAGTTTTGATATTTGTATGCACTTGGAAAATAATTATAAAATCAAAATAATGAACATTGCTTATTACCTTCCCTCAATGTTTAGAATTCTTTTTCTTGCCTCTCCCAAGGTAACCATTGATCTGCTTTCTGTAAATTTATTGTGCATTTTCTAGATTTTCATATAAAAGAAGTATGCAAATGTATATGTGTATTTCACAATTTAAAATTGACTCTGGCCCTTTAAGAAACACTTAAAACAATTATATCACTTGGTTTTGTTTTTGCGTGTTTTCCAAAATGTGACACAAGCAGTTTTATAATCTAATAAAGATATCCCTCTAATTTCACACTTTGCAACAACTGAAAAATAATTTTGATTAAAAATTATCAATGTGATCACAAATTTTTCTTATTATTTGCTGTGCTCTTCATTTTTTTTTTTTTGATGAGATGAAAATACTTTCTCTACAAACATGAATTAAAAGAGAAAGAAAATTTCACAGTATGCTAAAATGTTACTCAGGTATATCTTGCTTTGCATAACTGACTGTTCATGGAAGTCTTGGATAGTGAATCACACTTACACCACAGAATGTTTTTAAATAGGGATAATAATGTTGAAGTCTGTAATCCCTAGCTCCTGGCACATAGGTTTGATGAATGTTTGGACTAAAGAAATAATCACCTCTTTTTTAATGCTTTGTAACATGCTTTTTATGTGTTAAATTTTTTTACATCTCATCCAAGCATTTGTCATAAGATAAACCAGTGTTCCTCAAATTTTAATGCTATCATGAATCACCTAGGGAAATTGTTAAAGTGCTGATTTTGTTTTAGGTGGTTTGGGTTGAGTAGAGTTGGCTTTTCTTTTCTTTCTTTTTTTTTTTTTTAATTTTTTTATTAGTTGCTCAAAACATTACAATGATCTTGACATATCATACATTTTGGCTTTTCTTAAAAACTCAGATATTATTGCTGATGTTGATTCAAGAACCATATTTTAAATAACAAGGATAAAAAAAATCCATACAGAATTCTTTTGAATTGTATAGTTATAATATGTGCACACTATATTGATAGTGCATACAGTTTGCACTGTCTTCTTTGTTTTTTTTTCTTATAAAGGTGCATTGTAGGAACTGTAGAGAATGGGGAAAACATGAGATTCTCATACCACCACTCATAAATAAACATGGTTAGCAATTAAAAAATATAACTGGGGGCTGGGGATATACCTCAGTTGGTAAAGTATTTGCCTCACATGCACAAGGCCCTGGGTCAATCCCCAGCACACCACACACACACACACACACACACACACACACACACCACACACACACACCACACACACACACACACACACACACACAATAAAAGTACTATATATAAATATAAATAAGATAAATAAATATAAATAAATGTACTATAGATTTACAAAATTAATTCTATATAAACTGATTATCTTTTAAATATCAGTATAGTACAAACTCTTCATATCATTAATAATCTTCTAAATATTTTTACTGAATAAACCATATAGTAAATGAAGTAGTTGTTTAATTCCTTAATTTAGAATATTCATTTAGGTTGTTTGCAATCTATCATGAATATAAAAGTGTTTCATTGAATATTATTATACATACATTTTAGCTAATTTTAACTTTGAGAAGAGACAATATGGTTCTAGGCTATTGCCAGTTGTCTTCCTAAAGGACAATACCACTCTCAACTTTTAGTTGAGCACCTATTTTAGTAAAGTTTAAATCAGCAAAGACTGTATCTGACTATCTCACTTTTGCTGGCAGGTATTCTACTAGGCTCTACAAATATGACCACAACTTTGTGAAAGCTATCAACACTATTCAGAAGTATTGGACTGCAACAACATACATGGAATATGAGACTCTTAGCCTGAGAGATATGATTAGGAGAAGTGGCGGCCATCGTCAAAGAATCCCAAGGTAAAAACATATGTCTCTTTATCACAAGTAGGCATTGTCAAATGCCATCTTCCAGCTAGCCCCACCTGGTTGCTTACTATTTTATTGATCATCCCAATGTAATCTTTTTATGTTATCTTTTTAGATCCTCTTCCTCTCCTATTTATAGATATTCTATTGCTTTCCAAGTCCTGTTTTGGGATTTTTCTGGGTAGTATCTCTTAATTTCCATTACTCCCTTTCTACACTGGCTTAGGGCTTTGTCATTACTCTTTTGTTCAATGGATTACTATCCTGCAGCCTCCTCTCTCTCTCTCTCTCTCTCTCTCTCTCTCTCTCTGGTACTGGGGATTAAACCCAGGGACACTTAACCTCTGAGCCACATCCCCAGCCCTTTTTAGTTTTGAGACAGGGTCTCTGTCAGTGGCTGAGGGCCTTGCTAAATTGCTGAGGCTGTCCTAGAACTTTGATACTCCTGCCTCAACCTCCCAAGTCTGGGATTACAGGCATATGCCACCATCCCTGGCCCTGCCTCCTATCTCTTTGTGTCTGTGAGTTTGTTCTCTTATGCTCCCTGTCCCTAGTTTTACCCATTCTATGAAATGCAGCAAATTTCATCTTCCTATATACTCTTTTACAACTGTATTCTGCCTGCTATCAAATGAATAAATTTACCCTGGTATCCAAAGTCATCTAAATATGATCATAAGTATATTTACTGCCTTGATCTGCTTTCAAACAATCTCAATTGATGATACCCAATTCCTGAAAACTCCCTTTTCATTTTACCTATTTTTACCACTCTCCTTTTGATACCCCTCAAATTGCTTACATTAATGGTCAAATATGCCACTTGGAAAAATCTGAAACTCTCAGGGCTTTAAGGTCAAGCAAATAAAATTCCTTATTTATCAATATATTTCCACTCTCTTCAGCCAAAGGTGGCATTTTCTCTCTTTAGTTTACAAGCATCTTGGAGTATTTCTTACTTTGGAAAATTATGTCATAATACTTCAAATTTGTCTAATCAGTATAACAGTTTTTATAGAAACTGTAACTATAGCTAGCAAAGGGTTTAACATTTGTTAAGGGGCCAAGGATATTCCTGTGATGCCCATACCTTCTTCAGAAGAAATTGATAACAAGATTAAAGGAAAGGGAATTAGAAACAAATAAGGATCTAATGAAAGTTGATAAATTATGTAGGTAAGTTATTTTCCTTAGTATATTGAAATATTCTACATTTCTCAGAGAATATAGTGCTTAATTCCCTAAAATCTAAAATCCATGGTTCAAATTTTCATTATTGCAACAGACAGTTGAGTAATTACTCACTTAACTAAGATATGTAACTAATTTTTTTCATCTGCAGATTGATAATCCTAATGCTATAGCATTTCCTAATTGGAAAACTATATGGAGTTTTGTCTTATTCAGCTGATAACGTTTCCCTGTAATTGTGACCCTTTCTCAAAAGAATCTTCTGTGGTGTTTCTCAGAGTGTATTCTGGGTCTGGGAATTTCCAGTCCATAAGATGCTCTGGCCAATCAAACTTGAGAAAAGGGAGCATATCATACATATGCCCCTCTTGGAGTCACTAATCGGAGTCCTGTTGGGTCTATGTGAGGCAGGAAGTTAAAATGTATTTAATAACAAAAATCCAAAGGAGTCTTCAGAGTGGGAGTTTTAACAGTTGAGCCTGGGAGACTGGCCTCTGAGCCTCAGACACAACAGCTCTGCCATGTGTCATATGTTGTGCTTCTGAAGGACTATTCTGCTTGGTTAAGCTCTCTAGTTCATCCAGCCAGTTCTGTTTCAGAGGAGGGCTACCTTTAGGGAAGGCTGCTTTTACTACTCAATCTCCACAGAAAGTTTAAGATAAGGAGATGGAATCAAATGAATAGGAAATACTGAAACAGATACTACAGTCTGGCTGACAGATTCTTAGTAGACTTTTTGTATAAAACTTAGTTCCGTTATAATAATGCAGTAATACAATAGAAACTTTCAGATTCTTTTAAATTTTTTTTTGTACCAGGGATTGAACCCAGGGGTACTTAACCACTTAGCCATATCTCCATCCCTTTTTATATTTTATTTTGAGACCTGGTCTTGATAAGTTGCTTAGGGCCTTGATAAGCAACTTGCTGAGGCTGTCTTTGAAATCTCGATCCTCTTACCTCAGCCTCTCAAGCTGCTGGGATTATAGTCATGAACCACCATGCCCTGCTCAAAGATTCTTTTTAATTTTTTTTTTTTTTAGTTATACATGGGCACCTTATCTTTATTTTATTTATTTTTATGTGGTGCCTCACATATGTGAGGCAAGTGCTCTGTCATTGAGCCACAACCCCAGCCCCAAAGATTCTTTTGTTTTAAATTTATTTATTTATTCTAATTTGTTATACATGACAGCAGAATGCATTTCAATTCATAGTACACATATAGAGCACAATTTTTCATTTCTCTGGTTGTACACAAAATGGAGTCACACCATTCTTGACTTCATACATGTAATTAGTAATGATGTCCATTTCATTTCACCATCTTTCCTACTCCCATGACCCCTCCATTCCTCTCCCTCCCCTTTCCCTTATCCAAAGTTCCTCCATTCCTCCCATGCTCCCTCCCCATCCCCATTATGGATCAACATCCACATATCAGAGAGATTCTTAATCTGAGGCTTAGGGTGTCTGTAAAATTGCTGATATTCCAGACAAAATTTGTTTGAGTATCTCTTTGAGTCCAGAATTTTTACCAGATTTCTGAAGAATCTGGACTCAAAACCTTAAGAGCTAGGTGTGTACAGTGTCCTTAAAATGTGTATAATTCTCTTTTTGGCATCCACTTGAACTCCCGTTTCCCTCTTTTTATTTTCACCCAGTAAGCTTCACTTCTTGTTTTTTTTTTTTCTATGTATGAGTATATTGATGGACAAATACCCTGCCTTATAGAATGGTGGGACATGAAAATTAACATTTAAATACTTGTTCTGTGCCAGATACTCAATTAAGTGTGTCAACATCTTACTTAGGACTCTTAATGACATGAATGACAATGACAGTTTTTATCACCATAGCTGCTTCTTACAGACTTGGAGATAGGTACTGTTAGCCATTATCACACTACTACTACTACTACATTGACTTTACTTAACAACCCTTTGAGGTAGGTAAGATTATAGCCATTTAGCAGATATAAACTAGTTTTATGAAGTTAAGTTCTTTGCTAATGTCACAGCTACTAAGTGGTAAAGCTGTGACAGAACCAAGATAGATGCCTTGAAATTGCATGATACTGCCAAACTTAAATTTCTCTGTTATTATTCATATTATTTACTAATTTTTACATATCTGAGAAAATTAGTTTATATGTATTGATTGAACTTTTTAATTCTTCAATATAGGGTGCAGTTCAGGGAAATGGATCTCAAAAATAAAAAAGTGTAACATAAGCAACTAAAACCATTATCACTCAAAGATGACAGGCATAGGTGAGAGTGGATTGAAAGTATAATAACTTTTGCTTTGTAACTATAAGTTGACCACTCTTGTCATCTTGATTTTTTTCTGTTGTGGTAATTCTTGTGATTACAACATTTCATTTGATTGACACCTCTTGCATAAAATCGGAGAGAATTTAAATATTCTTAAGTCTTTTAAATCATTGAGTAATAAGGATAATGAGCATAATATTAGCATTTTCAATTTAGACAGCATTTTCATATATATATATATATATATATATATATATATATATATATATATATATATANATATATATATATATATATATATATATATATATATTCATATATAGAATCTGTGTGTATATAATTGTCATTTGATTTTCACCCTGACATAGAAAGTTAAGAAAAATAAGTATATCCTACTAGTTCATGTTTAAGAACAAACAGGTTTAAAAACATTATAGGACTTACTATCACAATATTAGTAAATAGCTGAGATATGTCTAGAATTCATGAACCTTGCCTACTCTGCCAATGTCTTACTGCTAAATTTCACAGTCTTTGGAACTTCTCTTGATTCAATCCTAAAGCACCATGTTATATATTAAGTACCTCCAAACTTATATTCACTTAAAGCTAAGTGATTCACATATAAGATTCAGAAGGACACATTTCCTGCTTAGAATGATTCCTAATTTTATCATTTTGGGTACCACCCACTTTAGCCAATGGCCACAAGTAGGTAGCCACTCTCCAGGACTGACTCTGCTGTGTTGACAGAGTACCCACATCTTTATCCTGGCCTCCACATGAACACCCCTGGTGTTTTTTTGTTTTTTTTTACAGGCTGTCTTATTCTACCAAAAATCATCAAATCTTACCTGCATCAAAGATTGTTTGAGTGATGCTCACTCAGTCTTAATTCCAAGAGGACTTATTTCTAGACCCATAATTTTAATATGGTAATTCTCCCCATGAATTTTTAATTTAATATAACCAAGTGAAATAGAAATTATTGAACTCACTTCTATTTAGTCCTTGAACATTATGAACTTGACAAGATCTTAGATATCGGGTAATTATATTAAGAAAGGAGCACATATAATAACAGATTCTAATATAACTATTTTGGGGTTTTTTCTGATTTATTTTTTGATTCATCGACAAATTTAGTGTGCCAGCTAAGCTGGTAAAAGTAGGAAAACTAGAAAACACAGGCACAAGCATTCCTATGTATAAACAGGAATTTTAGAATACATACCTCCACAGTGTGTTGCCTTGACATTTGGGTATATTTATCTTCTGCTTGTTCTTGTGTTGGTAAAGGATACAACCACAAATCCAGTAAATAAAATAAAAAGCCCGAAAAAAAAATCGCAAAACAATTTATTTCCTTTCAAAATTTGTTTGTGCCCTATTGTTTGGTACTGGGGATTGAACCCAGGGGTGCTTAACCACTAAGCTACTCCCCAGCCCTTTTTCATATTTTATTAGAGACAGGGTTTTGCCGAGTTGCTCAGTGCCTCCCTAATTTGCTGAGGCTGACTTTGAACTTGTGATCCTCTTGCCTCAGCCTCCTGAGCTGCTGGGATTACAGGCATGCACCACTGTGCACCCTATTTTTATTCCTAAATCTCAAATCAAATATCCCAGGTTTGTTTTCTCCCATCATGTATGTAAAATTGTACTACAAAGCTTTTTATATATATCTTGGTTATTTCTGGGGCATTTACAATGTTAACTATAACTTTATTATACTCATTATAATAATTTCTGTATGCTTCATGTCTTTTAATATTGTCTTCCATGTTGCCTAAGACCGCCTCATGTTCATTTCCATAACATATAGACCTTCAACTAATCTCCTGGCTAAGAAAATATTTTAATGACTAATTAATTAACATTTCTGTATAGAATATTCTGTCTGGTCCATAAAATTGTCAAGGTTATTATGACTTTTCAAATTATTTATTACTATTTTCTTCTTTGTTCCATCTCACTTCAGTTTTGTACTATGTCATCTCTGAGTGGAGAGGGAACCTCTGGGGAATAAGTGCAGAGACTATGAAGTAGTCCAGAAGGGGCCTTTGCCATTGACTAAAGTAGACCTACTAAAAACCAGTTGCTGAAAAGTTATTACACAGTGGTATGACAATACCATATTACATAAGAAATTCAAATGGTTTACAGTAATAGAAAAATGAATGTTACTACCGTGCAAAAATAATGCCCTAACAAAAGAGTTGAAGAAACATAGAGGGAAGAGAGTGAATTTTCCTTGGACTTTGGTGGGTGGGAGCTGAGTAGTTTTTAAACTTAGAAGTTACAGGAAGACTCTAAGAGGAGTTTTAAGTGGTGTTCAACAGGGATTTTAAATAAAAGGAGCAACAACCCAAAGACATGGAACAATGATGGCATTTGGCTGACTTGGAAACTCCAGAAAGTCTGTGTCTGGAGCTACAGCTGTGTGTGTGTGTGTGTGTGTGTGTGTGTGTGTGTGTGTGAGAGAGAGAGAGAGAGAGAGAAAACGCATGTGCATTCATGTGAGCATATATGAATGAGTGGGTATATCTGTCTTAAATCTCTAATATAGAGATGCTTGTAGAATAATTTTCTCATTTCCAGAAAAATATCTTTTCATTCAGAGGCCCAGGAAGCTTTCATTTGCATGTCTGACTTTCCAACTATATCATATAATGTATAGTTCTATAATGAGAAAACAGTTTTATCTGTCACTTGTAAAGCTAGACTGTCTATACTTTGACTTTTTCCTTCTTGGATAACTTCTTTCACAGCCATGCCACTAGTAACACCACAATCTCCTGAGTCAAAAACAGTTAGTCCTGTCTTTATTTCTACCTCTCTTTGTATGCCATCTTCAATTTCTTATATCTCCTTTCTTGGTCAAACTGTCCAAAGTGAGAATGAGAACACAGCTTTTTAGGTGTACTAAAAATAGCATTGCAGTGATATATGAAACCGGTATCATTTCACAAGAGAGAGTAACTGGATCCTGAAAAAGAAATGTTTATTGAAAGCTACTTATGAAACTGAGTTGTATAATTGGCACATTGTGCAATAGATACACTGAAACACTCATGAGACAATTGCTTTTTGGATCTGAAGCTAGATCCTAGCTAGATTAATAGTTGAAATCATGGAATTAGAGTTTAGAAAATCATCCTCAAAGGAAAAACTGTATGTTGATGTCACGTATATCTTTTCATCTTAGGCCAAAACCTGCCCCACTGACTGTTGAAATACAGCAAAAGATTTTAAATTTGCCAGCATCTTGGGACTGGAGAAATGTTCGTGGTATCAATTTTGTTAGCCCTGTTCGAAACCAAGGTAAAAAAAAAAAAAAAATAACAAAAACTGAGTTTTCATTAATTTATTCTGAACTATTCTTTGAACATTTGCTATATATCAGACTCTTAAGGTTTTGGTTGTATAGAGGTGGAAAGAATGTGATCTGTTTTAGTAAAGAAATGTTTAAAAATGTGGCCTATGAATTCTCACTCTTTTCATTTGTATCCATGGCAGATTTTGGTCATAGGTAATCTTTGCAACTGAGGTCAACATTTCTTCAGTATCTTTCTCATATTGTTCCAAGTAAATAGCAATGACTAGAGTGATATGTAATCCAACTCGTTTGTCCTGTGAGTAGGAAAGTCTGCTGTAGAAATGAAGAATCATATACAATTAAAATTGGTCTTCCTTATATGCATGGGGTTGCTGTCATCCTTTGTCAGCTGTCTTTTCAATCCCCCATCATTTAGACTTTAATTACTGTATGAGCCAAGAAAATGGCATTTCAGAATTTTATTCTGGAATGTTTTTTGACCTATTTAAGAAACCTTAATTCATTTTTTATATCAGAATATGTATCTGATGGTAAGTACAAACCCAGTTTCCTGAATCAAAGCCTGGAAGCAGAACTCAGGATTGTCAAAAGTATCACTGTAATTGAATTCTATCAATTATTTCCAGAAATTTGATACAATGAGTTGATTTAGTAAACTCTTTACCTTCACTTGGTAGCAATTTATCTGTTAACCTAAGTTTTACCCAACAGTTATTTGGAGAATCTTTTGTGTCATACAATTTGCACATGCCTAATCTAAAAATCTTCAGTGTTCTAAAATAGAAAACTTTTTGAGTGTCATCTCAAAAAGGTTCAGCTTTCCTGGCATCTATCCTCAGCATGAGGAAGTTCAGGAGCCCTCTGTTTCATTCTGAGTGTATACAGCTTTCAGCAGGTCTGATAGCAGCCAGTGGGCACCAAGACTCACCAACTCTAGGGAAAGTATAATCTTGAAATCTTTTCTTCTCTACCTTCTCTGTTTCCTGGAGAGAACTTTGAAAAGGTGGGATTGGAAATGAGGAAATTTGAAGATAATTGATAAAGGAATGAAAAGTAAAAATAAAAGGTCGATATTGAGAGAATTAAAATTTACCCCATGACCAAACAAATCCTCTATATGCCTATTGTAATGAAGTAAGCAAGTAATTTATTGCATATCATGTTTTGACTGGATTATTGAGAACCTAGGACATGGTTAGCTCTCCATAATGTAAGCTACCAGTAGCACATTATTGCATCTGTTATTGTTTATAGAAAAAAACATTTAACGTATGTTAGGAAGTTTTTATAATGGCAGAGGGCATAAAGACTAATACGGAAAAAAAAGACTAATATGGCATAGCTCTTATCCTAGAGACTTACAGTTCAGCAAGATTTGCAAGCAAAACTCTTTAAGGTAAAATGTGATAACTGCTTTAATGAAGTATTTATAAAATTCAGTGGGAGAATAGGAGACGCTTGAAGGAAAAGCTTAATTTCCCTCTCATCCTCAAAAATATGATTGATAAGTAATAATAGGAATAAATTTGGGAAAGAAATTTGACTTTCTAAAGCAAATTCTTGGATGGTGGTTTTCTTGTAATTTGGACAAATTATCATTGTCTCCAGTGCTCCCTATTCCTTGAGTGTTGTAAATATGATTTCTACAATCAGCAATTTTAAAACAAAGAACTTTGATTAATTGCTTTTGAATTGATTCCTTATCTGTACCAGTACATAGAGTACTTGAGGAAATAATGTCTTTAAAAGTTCTGCATTAAGTTTCCACTAATTTTAACAATTTCTGTGTTTGAAATAACCCAAAATTCTGGATTAGCTACAGTAGGGGAATTCACAACTTTTATCTACTTGGAGAGTAAATCAAGATGAAAGACAAATAAGGTTTTACCTTTATACTTGAAGACATCTTTTAGAAAAAGTCATTTCTGGCTGGGCACCATAACATAACATCTGTAATGCCAGTGACTCAGGAGTCTGAGGGAGGTGTATTGCAAGTTCCAGGACAGCCCCAGCAATTTAGTGAAACTCTAAGCAATTAGGGAGACCCTATCTCAAAAAAAAAAAAAAAAAGTAGGGGACTGGGGATGTAGCTGTGGTAGAAGCACCCTGGGTTCCATCCTTACTTTAAAACATACAACAAAACAAACTTTATAACTAAATTCACTTTAGGCATGAGAGAGAAGGGAAGTTAAAGAAGTGGGCAAGATGGACTTCCTTTGTTCTTACAGCTGTGCTGCATTTACTTATTATTGTGTCATCAAGAGAGAAGAGGTATGACTCACATTGGCCACATCAATTTTCCTTATGTTTAAAATCATGTCCTTTAAGTCCCAGTTTTAAGGACTGTTTATTAGAATAGGATAGCCAGGACCTTAAACTGCCTTAACTACCTGATCCATCTTAGGTAGAAGATAAAAAGAAAGAATCCTCACTTTTTCCTCCTGGTTCAGTGTGTTCTCCACTATTAGAATACATACCATATGAAAAACCCATTATCTCTTTGTGATTATGGAAATAAAGTCATTGCACAGCTCTG
Organism: Marmota marmota marmota; assembly: GCF_001458135.2. Classification (NCBI taxonomy): domain Eukaryota; kingdom Metazoa; phylum Chordata; class Mammalia; order Rodentia; family Sciuridae; genus Marmota; species Marmota marmota. Next base: position 1,356,391 of record NW_026000174.1, read on the forward strand.
ACTGAGTCAAAGCCACTTCTTATTTGTCATTGCCTGGAGTCTTCTTAAGATAGAATGTTTCTTGTAGAATCTAGACTAGCCTTGCCTGTTTTTTTGTTTTTTTTTTGGGGGGGGGGTACCGAGGATTGAATTTAGGGGCACTCCACCACTGAGCCACATCCCCAGCCCTATTCTGTATTTTTATTTAGAGACAGGGTCTCACTGAGTTGCTTAGGACCTCACCCTTGCCGAGGCAGGCGTTGAACTCAGGATCCTCCTGTCTCAGCCTCCCGAGCCACTGGGATTATAGGCATGCACCACCGCGCTTGGTTTAGCCTTGCCTTTTGAAGCCAGGCACCAATTACCTTGGCAGCTGTTGTTCTTCTGGGAAAGGCATGAGCTTGAGGGAGGTGATTGCTCTGTTAATAGGGCACACCTAAGCCCTTGATTCCACTCTCATCCTAGAGAGACTTGCAGCCTGTCCCTGCCATAATACCTGATGTCACATAATGAGAGATTATTTTCATGGCTGATGTGCACTGAGGAAGGTAGATGGCCCTAATGGGACCATTTCTAGACTCTCTTGGGATGTGTTTTTTCTTGTAAGCCTTTGATGTCTCACTGACTTTGTCTGTATTTTACCCATCTAGTACTTTGACATCCTATCATTTGAAAGAGGCATTGTAAGGATAGTACTATCTGGCTGGTTTTAATAACAAAAAAAAAAGTGTTTAATTTTGGTTTTTATTGGCTATTTAGTGACAAGGAAAGGAATTTCAAAGTGCTTTAAAGTACATACAGGTTTACAAGCTAAAAGGGACCCTAATCCTGCATTAGGGGACCATAAGGCTTTAGCACCTGTGTTAGCTGTGTGTTCTTGAACAGGTCCTGGCTTCTTTGGGGGCCTCATTTACACATTATCAAGTGAGTCATTTGTACAGTAGAGGAATTCTAAGTCCCATTTACAAGTGTTTCTCTTCTAACATTCATAATTTAAAGATCATCAACAGTAAGAAAAGTATATAATAAAAATAAATCTGACATTTTTTAGGAGAATAATTTTGTGAAACATCAGAAATGATAGTAGCTAATAGGACTGGGTCCAGGACCCTGGAGTACCGTGGACTATTTAAAGGAGGTTCACATTAGAAGCCAGGACTCTGCCTCTCTCATAGCTTAGAAGTAAGTAAAGTTTGACTACTTCCCTATATCACTTTATTTCTTGGATATCTCTCCATGTTTATCCTAAACTCATTCTTTCTACAAACATGAATCAAGTTCCTTCATTGGAACCAAGAAAAAGAAAACATTTCCTGTGGCCACTTAAGAAAATGCATGGTTTACTTTGAGGAAAACAGTGTAAATATCTCCAGTAGAGTTAGAATATTAGAGGCTGAGTGGTGTCCTGGTTTCCCTTGCCTCTAGGAGGGATGTAATCATTGCTTCAAGAAAGGAAAAACGGGGGCTCTGGAAACATTTGAATGTATAATACTCTTCAATACGTTCCTCCCTAAAGAAGCAATTACTAAATTCAGATTTACTGAAGAGACTTATCTTTATGTAGATGATTTGAATTATATAATTGTTCATAAATCTCATTTTATATTCATAAGGTAATGCTCACCATTTAAATCATTCAGATAATTTGGTTAAACTAATATATTAATAAATGAAATAACATGCCACTTGTGTAGATCTGGATTTATCTTGGATTTGGGTCAAGCATATCACCATGTTGATTTTGTGTCAGTGGCAGATGTAAAAGAGGCCACATGATAGAAGTGTGCTCATTTCTTTAAAAAATGTAACAAGTAAAAAGTCCCAATTTTTTGTATATATGCTATATTTTCTTATAGGTATTTATTTTTTTTACTCACATAGTTTGAAGCAACATAGGAAATATTGCTCATATAAGTTCCCTTATAATAAAACATTTTCCCTTTTCTTGAAATAGCAGTTATACTTCACCTTCTCAGTGCTTACCTTATGCAGCAGAATAGGCACTCTTCTTGGGCTTTTGTATTCTCTCTCCTCCACTCAGGTTAAATCAAGCTCTCTACAATACACACACACACACACAATGGTGTCATTCTTAGAATCCAACATACTTTGGAAAGTGCTGCTTTTTGTAGTCTATTCAGGTTGCTGTAACAAAGTATCATTGAGTTTACAAACAACAGAAAATCATTTTTCACAGTTCTCCAGCATGGGAAGTCCAGGATGTAAGTGCCACAGATTGGGTATCTGGGGAGGGCCCACCTGCTGCCTCTAGACTGCCTTCCTTTTCTGTAACCGCATGTAGTAGAAGGGATAAGCTATCTCTGTTGGTCTCTTTTATAAAGGGCACTAATCCCATTCATGAGGACTGTTTCATGACCTATTAACTTTCAAAAGCCCCATCTCATCAACAAGAGTTTTGAGGGGAGCATAAATATTACACTTCATTTGAGATATTTAAAAGCTTAGCTCACATGTAACCCTCCACAGTTCTCTCTCAGCCTGATGGCTTAGAATGTTGTGGACATAAATTCTTTCTTCATTATCAGGAATGCTGTCAAATGCATCTCAGATGTGATATTTGTTGATTACTCTTCTATATTGTACTGACTCTTAGGAGCAGTAACAACATTCAATATAAATACTATATTAGTGAATCTTATCCAGTCCAATTTTTGTATGATTCTTTGTGATGCTTCACATGTCTCTTGGATTTTACACACATTTCTTTTCCATTTCCAGGATCTTGTGGAAGCTGCTATTCATTTGCTTCTATGGGTATGTTAGAAGCAAGAATCCGTATACTAACCAACAATTCTCAGACCCCAATCTTGAGTCCTCAGGAAGTCGTATCTTGTAGCCAGTATGCCCAAGGTAAGTGTTGTATTTCAGGCACTATTTTATGAGTTCCTTACCTATTTGCAGTTGGCCATTGCTGACAAAGGCAAAAGGATGGTGTAATAGAGTATCACAGAACCCCAGAACAAATTTTGCCTTGCACAAATAGATGGTTTCTCATGGAATTTACTGCACTGTGCAGCAAAATGTCAACAGTTACTATATATTGAGTGAGCACTGCCTCTTATATACAGAATCTAACTGTGCTCAAAACCATGAGAACAAGCAGGAATAGTTCATATTTCTAGATAGGGGACAGGCACAAAGAAGTTTTATAATATTGTGAGGGTCACACAGCTTTGAAACATTGAAGTTTGGGTTCCAAACATGGTCTCATTCCAAAACTTAATTCCTACTAAAATCTATGAATACTGGTTTCATTCTAGGAGAATTTTTAAATTTAGTACTTAGGCTTCCAGAACAGGACACATATAATGTATAAGAAACCCAGCTGCAACTGATTCTGAGAAAACTGTTACCATTTCAAAGTTTTCCTCTGTCAGCCCCATACTGGGGTTTCCCTGTTTCCAGTTCCACTGGAACTGCTGGTGAATGATTACTTGTCAGTGAGCCTTTCATTCTTTCTGAAATAATTACTAAATACCAACACTGTGGCTGTCATGCCCTGTGGGCTGTGATATATAAAGGCAGTCTTTACCCACATGAAGCTTACAATTAAGTGAGAGAAATAGAAATTAAATAATTATAATGATGAGAAGAATGTTGATGAAAAGGTATAGGGTTATGGGTGTGTTTCATAGCCAGTAATCAGAGGAATGTGGGAGAAGTCCTTGACAGGAGGTTTCCAGGGAATACTTACCTGTGGAGGAACCAAGGTGTGCATATCTAGCTCTTTAGCAGAGACAGTGATCACTGACTTTTGTTGTATTTGCATAAAGTAATTAACTTAATCCTTGGTACTATTAACATTCATATTTTACAGAGGGTCAGAGAAATTAAATTCTTCACATAGCTTTGTGTTTATACCTACGTAGGTATATACATAGGCTTATATGTTTATATACACAGGCTTCAGAGGCTTCCCACTTAACCACTGTGCTATAGTTACCTTCCATGATGGTGCTAAATTAGCATCTATTAAGTTGGTGGGTGAAAGGATAGTCAGGTAGAAGGCAAAACAGGAGGATGCATGAAGTGACATGTAAGTTAAGAGCATGAATGAAGGATAAGAAAAGAAGAAACATACATGAAGAATAATAGAGCAGAGAAGAAGCAAGTCACCATATCTACTGTGCCTTTTCTAATAAGCCATCCATGTATTCATCCTCAGGCTGTGAAGGTGGTTTCCCTTACCTCATCGCGGGAAAGTATGCCCAAGACTTTGGGCTGGTGGAAGAGGCCTGTTTCCCCTACACAGGCACCGATTCCCCTTGCACAGTGAAGAAGGACTGCTTTCGTTACTACTCTTCTGAGTACTACTATGTGGGAGGTTTCTACGGGGGCTGCAATGAAGCCCTGATGAAGCTTGAGCTGGTCCATCGGGGGCCCATGGCTGTTGCTTTTGAAGTGCATGATGATTTCCTGCACTACCACAGTGGGATCTATCACCACACTGGGCTGAGAGACCCTTTTAACCCCTTTGAGTTGACAAATCACGCTGTCCTGCTCGTGGGCTATGGCACTGACTTGGCCACTGGGATAGATTACTGGATTGTGAAAAATAGCTGGGGCACTAACTGGGGTGAGAGTGGCTACTTCAGGATCCGCAGAGGAACTGACGAGTGTGCGATTGAAAGCATAGCAATGGCAGCCACACCGATTCCTAAATGGTAGAGTGTACCTCCCACTGTTTCAAACGGGTCCCTATCAGTGGTAAAAGGAGTTGAGTGATTCACATACTTGAGACTTTTACAATAGCAATTGCAGAAACTTATAAGTCCCAAAAAATTTCTATGAAGATTTTTGCCTTTAAAATCAAAACCACCCTTAATTTTTATGTATCTTCCTGCCAATCCCTGACCTGCTTTTTTCGAAGTACTCAGTTAAATAACGTTTTTGTTAGTGATGGTTAAGCTGTCAAGTAATGGGTTTTGTTCATGATTTCTGATTCAAGCAAATGTTATATTTTAAAAAATTGATGTGAAAGTATATCAATTTTTAAATTGTACAAATCACAAGAAAATTTGGCAATGATTATTAAAATTGTTTACAGTTTTTTGTAATTGTTCACATGATGTGTTTTATAGAATGTCTGTGTGTGTTTAAGAGAATTTTTGCCATTGATTTCTTCAGCTAGATTCACTTATGTCTTCTACAGAAGTACATCTTCTGGAAGGAAACAATTTGAGAGTATTTCAATTAGGAAAAAAATCTTTGAACCTTTATGACAAGGGATATTTTCAGTTAATGCCTAATGAACCCAAAGATCATCCCTGAATATTTGATAAGCCAGAGACCATTAGTGAAAAAAAAAAGGCGCTTTGATACAATCTGTATATTGTTTAAACTATTTCTTATGTTATGTATCTTGCATTTAGAAGTATTGGTTAAACTTCACTAGTGAATACTAATACCTGAATGAGTGTGTGTGTGTATATATATATATATATATATATATTTTTTTTTTTTTTTTTTTTTTTT
>NW_026000174.1:1363445-1400611 GCF_001458135.2 Marmota marmota marmota
TTTTTTTTTTGGTACTGGGGATGGAACTCAAGGACACTCAACTACTGAGCCACATCTCCAGCCCTATTTTGTATTGTATTTAGAGACAGGTCTCCCTAAGTTGCTTAGCACCTCACATTGGCTGAGGCTGGCTTTGAGCTTACAATCCTTCTGTCTCATTTTCCCCTCAGAGCCACTGGGATTACAGGCATGTGCCACTGAGCCCAGCTGAATGAGTGTAATATTAGAAGTTCAGATATGGATGACTCTTTGAGGCCTCCAAGGGATATTTTACAATGGCATGAAACCTCTATGCTAAGTAAACATTCGACAGCTATTAGAAATAATGTGACAGCTCACATGATCCAGTAGGTGTTTACTTAGCATAGAGAAGGAAAAGTGTACACTCATATATTGCTGTTGGGACTACAAATTGGTGTAACCACTCTGGAAAGCAGTATGGAAATTCCTCAGAAAAACTTGGAATGGAACCATCATTTGACCCAGTAATCCCACTCCTTGGTTTATACCCAAAGAACTCAAAAACAGCATACCATAGAGATACAGCCACATCACTGTTTAATGCAGCTCAATTCACAATAGATAAGCTATGGAACCAATATAGGTGTCCTTAAACAGATGAATGGATAAAAAAAAATGTGGCATATACATACAATGGAAAAAAGAATGCTTTTATGACATTTGCTGGAAAATGGATGGATCTGGATACTATCATGCTAATTTCATGAAATAAGTCAATCCCCAAAAAACAAAGATCAAATGTTCTCTCTTTGATATAAGGATGCTAACACACAAGGGCTGTGGGAGGAGAAAATAGAAGTTTAATAGATTATACAAAGGGGAATGAAGGGAAGGGAGTGGGGTACAGGAATAAGAAAGATGGTGGAATGAATCTGACTTAACTTTTCCATGTACAACTACAAGATTGGGATCCTAATTAGAATATGATATACTCCATGTTTGAGTAAATACTTCAAAATACACTGTACCATCATGTATTATTAAAAAGAAATTTAAAAAAATAAAAATTAAAAAAAGATATAATGTGACAGGCAAATTAGGTAGTCAGAGCTTGAAAACATAATCCAGAACCAGAAAGAAGCTTTTAGGAGTTCTAAGGGACTGTGAAGATCATACAATCTGACCTCCTCTTCAAATAGATAGACTGCAGCTTAGTGAAAGGGCAAGTGACTCATCTCAAGCAATATAGCTGGTAAGTGATGGAGTTATGATTAAAACTAGATGTGGTTATCCTGGAGCACCTTAGAGCACTTTTTACCAGAATATGTATAATTACCAAGGATATGGAATTACCAAGAAGATGCATGCTTGAAAAATTCCTCCTTGACATTGTCTCAGTTTTGTCTTAAACCTGATTGTGTGTGTGTGTGTGTGTGTGTGTGTGGCAATTTATTCAAGTGACATTTTTACTACCTTTGAATTGAAATGGGTCCCTAGGAGTATGTATCATGTTTAAGGTGTGTTTTTTTTTTTGCGGGGGAAGCCTTCTAGCACCAACCACATGTGCAGACATTGATTGACAGGAATAGCCCATACCTTATCAACCAGAAGACCTCCAACAAGATAGTTTTCTTTGTTACTATTAGTATTGAATGAATGTAATTTTGGTCCTATGTTAAGCTTTTGCTATATAAAAGTTTAAACAGATTTTGAAGTCAAAGTATGAATTTATTTTTCACTAAAATTTATAAAGATACTACATATCAGCTTAACAGACAAGATTTAGTTTAGCATGTAAGCATGACCTTTTTGTGTGGTTACTGGACAGCAGTTAGCCAACATTTGTCAGAGCAACTTATGAAGATACAGAGTACCTGTGCTGTTGCATGATTTTGTGAGGGCCCTGACTCTGGTCATAAGGAAAATCATTGCTGGCATCAAGCTCTACATACCATAGAAAATACCGGGAGGCCAAATATAGGTGTGAACCTAACCAGCTGTGGGAACCAATTCTTACAAGCATGATTAATTGAGAACAAGCAATGGTTTGAAGGGGTCCTGAGTTTTCAGAGATTGCAAGAGAATCACAGGAGAGGCAAGATTTCAAGTTATACTACATTTCAGTCTGGATTATTTTGCAGTGGGAGACAGCTTTTCCTATAAAACAGATCCCTTGTTTCTGCCCACTTGTGGTGGAATTCATTAAAGATAGTTTCTAAATGAAATAGCATGGTTTCATAAGTCATGCCATTAGACTGTTAATTGGTATAAAAAGCAAGTTTCATTATCTAAAATGTGCTTATATTGGTGCTAGTGGATTATATAATCAGAGTTTGATGAAAAATTGAACTCTGGGAAAAATAGCATAAGTCCTCTGGCTAACCTTCTCAAAGACTTTCTCAGAAAGTCTTCAGGAAATTTTTTAAAAAAGAAAGTCTACAGGAGTAGATGCACTGATGACACAGCAGAGCATTTTATTGACTCGGGGGCCATAGTGCTTGCATAAGATTTCTGGTTCTGACAGAATTCTGAAATCTTGGGCAGCTTCCCTAACCCATCTTCTTCTGTAAAATGGAGATAATTGTATAGATAGATAACTTAATGTGAATTATCCCTCCTTTCAGCTCTTCTTATTTGCAGCAGGGGAACCCAATGGATTTACATTTGCATTTTAAAATGATTACTTGTCATTTAACCTCAGATCTTTCACCATCCCAAGTAGGAGAACTAAAGTAGATTAAGATACTGCAGTTTTCCTGGCCATCCAACTTCACTCTCTGAATTCTGTCTGACCTCTAACCACTGAACTCATGAACTGAACGGGAGTTGGATATTAAGGGACACAAGTTACCACTTCAGAGTTCTCTGAGGATCAAATGCATTCATATATGCAAAGTAGGTAGAACACCACTTGGCACATCGTAGGGAGTGTGTAAATATTAGTTACTACTCAATTCATTATTTTTCTGAATTCAAATTGTCAATAATCTTTTGCTACGGGGAAGCAGTTATGAAGTCTTCTATAAATAAAATTCTACCTTACTCTGACCTATGAGAGGGCTTATGAGATTTTTTTTTTTTTAATCAAAGTAAAGAATCCACAGAGGAACACTGACCTAAGGAAACCCACACACAGAAACCTTCAAAATTTTTGAATTAGGGAGATGCTTTTTAAAAAAATAATAAAATAATTAATTAATTAATTCGTTCTAATTTGTTATACGTGACAGCAGCTTTTGATTTAGGTCCCCCCTCCTTTGGTACAGAGGTTTTCACCCCCCCACACACACATACATACCCACCAGCATTGCTTCTGTTGCTGCATGTGGGGAGAGAACAATGAATTTGAAAAGTGAAGGAGCTTTGGTAAGGAATTCCCACCAGAGAAGAGTTACTGCAACATTGAAGTAAACAAGGCTAAGGCTGATCTAAGATTTTAACAATGTGATTTTCCTACTCATACTCTAAACAGGTTTAATATGGCCATGTAACATTGGTGCAGAAGGTTTTCTAGTCCAACTATGCCATAAAAACTGGGCCTGTTTATGGTTTTTGAAGTAACGTGCCTGAAATTACAGCTAATAAAGATAAATCTAGAACCTCAATCTGTCCAGAACTCTCTACCGTACCTACTGCCTCCCAATTAAGAAAAAAATGGAGAAAGAAATCTAAATGTTATGAGACAAACAATCTCTTCTTGTTCTATAAAATCATTTCTAAGATCCTTTCCAGCCCGAAGAAATCCTTTTCTGCTTTTGGGGGGGTGGTGCTCTGTGTGCACTCAATCTATGTGTGGTTGTTTAGAAGCTTCTAGTTAATGGTTTTCCTCTAAATATGTTCATATTTATCACTCTAAAATAAAGGCTTACTTCTGTTTTGCAATCAGAACTTCCTGATGGAAATTGAGCTTTAGAGATAGTACAACCTAGCTGGAGTTGGTGGGGCACGCCTCTAATTTCAGAGGCTCAGGAGGCTGAGGCAGGATTGCAAGTTCAAACACAGCCTCAGCAATTTAGCAAGGCCCTAAGCAAGTCAGCAAGACCCTGACTCTAAATAAAATACAAAATAGGGCTGAGGGTGTGGCTCAGTGGTTAAGCGCTCCTGGGTTCAATTCCTGGTACTAAAACAAACAAACAAAAAAGAGATATCAGAATCTTCTGCTCTGATGGAAAGTGGAGGAACCTGAAATTTTATGTTGGTGGTGGGTTAGTTAGCCACAGAGCCTAATGAAATATTATCTGTAATATGTTGTCCTCTCTGAATTGAAATTCTGATTGAAAGTGCACATTTGTCAAAAACTTTCTGGGTTATAAAATAATTGAAACTTCAGCAGACTGGTCATGCCATACTATATCTTCATGATGGCAATAAACAAAAATCATAGAAGATGAACTCCCTTCTGTTCAGAAAACACAACATAGCCTTTTGTCAGTATTATTTTTCAGAATTTTATTTATCAAGATCCATTTTTTTTTTTGCAAAGCCTCTTAAAAGTAAGTAGAAATAACAAATTCAACCTCTCCTTTTCTAACTTTGAGGCTATGATACTGATGCAATACTTTGCTTTTGAACTTTATGCCCTAAAAGACAATTTGTTTTTTTGAAATTCAATTTTATATGTAGGTAAATGGGAAAAGAGTGTGATAAACTTCAGATTCCAAATTGAGAAACAGTAGCAGACCTATTCCTTTCTCTAATACAAAAGGTCTAAAGAGATTGAAATCCCAACAATCAATTGAAAAGAAATAAGTTGCAGAAATAGCCTTCCCCTGAGGAGATGAGGGAAATGCCAGGAAACTAAGGCTGTGCATTAAAGTAATCATTGAGATTATTTATTTTCTGTAATGTATTTTCTGAACCTTCAAAAGCATTGAATAGTTTCAGTGTAGTTTAAGATAAGTGATAGAAAATGAACGCTTTCAGTATGAGATTTTTATACCCCTATTCCCTCTTAGAGGGTTTCTGGAAAGCTAAAATAAAAGCCCTGTTTTCCTTTTAGGTTGACTATTCCTGTGCCATCATAAGCAAGGGACACTATTCCCAATAGAAGCAGACACAATCCTAGCTCTGCAGGCTAAAATTCAATTGAGTCCAAAGGATGAGTCTGTGGAAAAAAATATAAACAAGATAGCATTGTGCCATGAAAACAAAATATTATGGGCTTTGTAATTAGTCCTTATTGTGAGTCTTTGCTCCTCCAGTGTTTGTTATTTGAGCTTTGTTCAGTTATTGAAGAAAGAGTTCTAGTTGTGAGTGTCCTTGTCTATTAAAAGGCAATACTAATAGCTGGCTTTAGCAGAGTTAAAGAAGCAATTAGTGTTTATGTGTAATACACCTCCTTTTAAAAACAGGTTTAAAGTGCTCTACAACGGTAGAGATGAATGTGAAATAAGCTAAAAAAATAATGAGTAAACTGAATTGAAGCAAAATAATGGTAGGAAAATAGGTTGTGACCATGAAGTAAATTCTGTACAGATTCTCACATATTACTTGATACATGGAGTTCACTCCTGAACAGTGGTTCTCATCTAGGGGCAGTTTTATTCCTCAGGGGCTTTTTGGTCACAGACGTTTGGGGTTGTCACACTTAGGGAGAGGGAAATGTGATACCACATCTAGGCAGTAGAGACCCCATCTAGTAGTCTCTTCATCTTCTGAATATAGCCCTCATTGCTCTAAGGCTTAATTTTTTTTTTTGGATATATATATCATTTATGGTCCTGAACAAGTGATCTCAGGAGAGCTCTCCTTCTGCCAGCATGCAGCCTTGAACAAGTTCTTCTCCGTTAAGGCTTAATTTTTAAAAGAACATTTTTTTTCCTCTCTCTCTTCTCCCCTGTCTCCTTCCCTAACAAGATTTGAAAGACAGTGTTTTCTTTTCTTCCCCTAGTTAATTGCCCTTGAACATACCCACTACTAGAGGGAGATGCCTGCTGAGGATCTGGGAAGTGAATATCTCCCAAATTAACAAGTGAATCCTAACAAGCCAACAGGGTGCCCTGGGAACCCTTACCAGATCACACCTGGAAGGTAACTCTTGAAGAGTTCCTTTAAAACCCTGTCCCTGATGGAGAGAGTCACATCCTTTGGGACAGGAGTCTCCTGTGTTTCTCCTTTGCTAGCAAAGCAATAAATCTTTTTTCTTTTTTCTCAAAACTGTGCCCTCATTATTAAATTGGCATTGGGGACAAGGACTGAGCTTACAGTAACAAGGGCAGGTACACAGCTAAGCATTCTACAGTGTACAGGATAGTTCTCCACATGAAGAATTATCTAACCAAAATAGCAATAATACCAAGGTGGAAAAACGTTTGGTTTCTAGCATGTTAACTCCCTTGCACTCTTTCCCAGAATCAATAAATGTTATGGGCTTTGGAGAACAGAGAGAAACTTGAGGCTTAAAAGTTATCCTAGAGGTTTCCAAAGAAGATTATGGAATTTGAACTGAACTTTGAAAACTCAAAGGTAGCAAAGCCATGTAAGTCCAAGGGGGTGGGGAAGGTAAAAGCAAAGAAAGAAGACACAGGTTCATCCTGCATCCCTTGGTTTCAAGATGACACCCGAGCCCATTCTGCAATAGCCTCCACCCAATAGGAATCCACTGACATGGTTCTAACACATAACATTTTTTAAATGCACAGCTATGGTTTATAATAATGGGACTCATTAATGAACCAGAAATTACAATGAATCCTCAAAAAATGAAAAAAAACTAGTGGAGGAAGCAAATGGGAAGGAATAGGGATAATTAGAGGCCTGTGTATGAGAGAAAATTCTTTTATAGAAGATGAGCACACTATTCAGCTCAACAAAACTCTGATCAAGATAAGAACAAGAAATAAGATTGTAATATTTTTATTTAAAAAGAACATTTGTTTAAGCCATTGATCCTATGCTCCTGCTGTCATGGGCCCTTTTGAGACTGGTGAAAACTATAGATTCTTCCCCAAGAAAAATGCACTTGCTTCTCCTACGTTTTGCATAGAATGTCAGCAGACTCATGGAAACTTATGAGCCCAAGTGCAGTAAATTTATGTATATACAGATCATTTTTCTCTCAACCAGTAGTCACCTGAAAATGCAGATTTGTTAGTTTTCTTTCAGTTATAGATAGAGAGGAGCCATTGAAAAGGCCTAGCAGGTGGGATTCAGGGAGCTGTACCAGTGAGGTGAGTCAACCTCTACTCTAATCCCATTCAAACTCAGACCCTGCTTGGAAGCTGAGCTCTCTATTTGCTTTCTCAGTTCCAGCTCCTCTCTGTTTCTCTGAGATTAGGATGTCATCCTGCTGTCATCATTTCTGGAGACAAGACTGACAGGTAAACCCCCCCGCCATGTTCCTCCTACAAACGGGGAAAACCTTTCTGACCCCTACTGCCTGCCTTAGGACTTCTTCTCTTGTGCAGTGTCTGGGTTCCCTCTCCCTGTACTCCTCCCAGCCACATTGCCTTCCCACGGTCCCTTCCTTCGAAGCTTGCTGCTGTCTCCTCACTGTGGCATCTACACCCAGGAAGACTCTGTGGCATCTACACCCAGGAAGACTCCACCTGACAAATTATACTGCATATTTGCACCAGTCCTGTCTTTGCAGGTAATAGTAATAACTGCCATTTTCCAAGTTCTCACTGTGCCAGGTGATGTGATAAGCCCTTTAAGATGCCATGTTTCATCTAATTTCTTATAAACATCCTGTTTTATAGATAACAAGAACAACCACTTAAGTATAACTTGTCCTAAATCACAGAGCTCATACTTTATTTGATATTTGAGCCTATGGCCAAAGCTTCTAAGTGCCCTGTATTTCCTTCAAGATGTGTGGTCCCTATTTTTTTGTGGGGGAGGGGGCAGCATTAGGGTTTGAACCCAGGGGTACTCTACCAGTGAGCTACATGCCCATTCTGTTTTATTTTTTAAGTCCTGCTTAGTTGCTGGGGCTGTCCTTGATTGAGATTCTCCTGCCTTAGTCTCCAAAGTCACTGTGATTATAGGTGTGGTGTGCCACCATGCCTGGCTGCTTTTTTCCTCCTCTGCAATAATAGGGATTGAAACCAAGATTTTGATCAGGCTAGGCAAGCTCTCTACCAGTGAGCAATATCTCTAGCCCTTTCCTTGTGTTGTTGTAGGTAACTATCACACTCACACAAGTCCTGGGAGATAAGAGGACATATTCAACATTTGAAACAGATAACAAAGGCTGGTGTTTTGATCCATTTTTTGTTGCTGTAACAGAATACCTAAGACTGGATCATTTATAAAGTAAAGAGGTTTATTTTGACTCACAGTTCTGCAGGCTGAGATATCCAAACCCATGTTGCTGTCATGTTCTCAGCTTCTGGTAAAGGTTCTATCTTACTTCAATGCATGATGGAAAGTAGAGGGAAGCAGATGCAGGTGGAAGTGACAAAAGAGGACTTGCTTTATAACCACCCACTAATCCAGTCCCAAGGGAATGAAAACTCACTCATGTGAGAAAAGCATTAATCTATTCAAAGACTCCAACACCTCCCAGTAGAACCCACCTCCCAATACTGCTGAGCTGAGGACCAAGCCTGACCATGAACTTTGGTGGGGTCAAACCATATTCAAACTGCTGCAGGTGGTCTCATAGCAGGGAGAGGTGAGTGGAATGTAGTGGTGCAAATCTGTAATCTCAGCAATTTGGAAGGCTGAGACTCGAGGATCTGAGTTCCAGACTAGTCTCAGCAACTTAGTGAAATCCTGTCTCAAATTAGAAATCTGCAAAAGGACTGGGCTGTGTGGCTCAGTTGTAGGTAACAAACATGCACACACACACACACACACACACGAACACACACACACAGAAAGAGAGGTGAGCTCACAGGGGAGGTAGTAAGGAAAGGATGATAAGCTCTCTTTTAAGCATGTTGAACTTCAGCTAACCGCTGCAAAAGCTGTGTGAACTTTGCCTTTTAACAATTGTCTTACCAGAAATGTGATAGTGATTCTTAGGAAGGATTTGGCAAACCTAATGTTTAGCATATTTGCAACAACTTCTATAAACCCCAGGGGAAAATATTTTCAGTCTGTGTACTTGGCCCTCCAAGGGAGAATAGATTATTTTACTTGGAGTGCTATAGCAAGGGGGGTATTGAGAATAGCAACTTCTGAAAACAAGGAAGAAAGGGAGGGAAGCCGGGGGGTGGGGAGTGGAAAATGGAAGGAGAAGAGAGACAAGAAAGGAAAGAAGATATCTCTGCTATATTTCATGTCCTCCAGGATATTGGTAGAAAGACATCAACTCTGAATGGGTTCACAGAAAGCTTAACATCAATCTAAACACTCAATTATGGCTTTCTGTTTATGTGAACTATTTACCTGCCAGGCTTTTGATGCTTGGAATAATAAAAGAATTAAAAAAAAAAAAAAAAAGGACACACCAGAAATTTCTTCATGATTTTTTTTTTCTTGAAGTCAGTTCAGAGGCCTGTAGCATGAAGAATGCTGGCTTTGAAAAACTTCCAGAAAACATCTCTAATGGGAAGCCTCTCTGTTTTTGTTTTGGGGCTAGTTTGTGCAATTAATCATGGTATTATTTACAGTTATATAAAGAGTTGGAAACAACCTAGAGGTCCAATACTAAAAATTCATCATTTAGAGTACACAGTTTGAAATATATTGTATAATGTTAAAAAATAAGCATGGCACCAATATACAACATTAAAAATATTTATGTTAGGTGGGAAAATGATGCTCTATCTTGTTACGTAAAGGCAAGTGAACATGTGAGCGCTTTCAAAGGGGCAGGTGGATTATAAGTGGCTAAACAAGTTATATTCCTTATTATTTTATTATAAAATGGATATATTATAAATAACAGGCATGGCAATCAAAGTTTGTATGACCAGAGCCCTCATCATATAAATATGCTTGAGTGTTTCTCTCTTCACTAAAAGTCACCAACTCAGTGGGCACAGCGGCACATGCCTATAATCCCAGTGATTTGGGAGGCTGAGGCAGGAGGATCATGAGTTCAAAGCCAGCCTCAGCAACAACAAAGCACTAAGCAACTCAGTGAGACCCTGTCTCTAAATAAAATACTAAATAGGACTGGGGATGTGGCTCAGTGGCTGAGTGCCCCTGCATTCAATCCCAGGTACCCACCCCCCCCACTAAAAAAATGTCACCAACTCTTCACTTTCTGCAAATATCACTTTATTATTTCCTTTCCTTAATACCTAAGACTCTTCAAAGAAGACTCTTTTTACCTTCTCATTTGTGTTTTCTCCTCAACCTTTTAAAATCTGCCTCCCTCAAGGTTATTTCTTTGATTGTTCACATCAAAGTAAGCACTATTTATCTTTTTACTGAAAACTGTTTTCAGTCTGTATTTTAGCATTTAGTCATTTCTTTCTTCAAGTTGCAATTCCTAGCTTTCAGATATCTATTTGTTTGTAGTTTTCTTTACAGGTTCCTGTTCCTCCATCCATTCCTTAAAATTTATTATTATTCCAGCTTCTGCACCAATTCCCTGTCCCCCATCACCACTCACTGTCTCTCAGTGCACTTACTCACACTCAGTAT
This sequence comes from Marmota marmota marmota, assembly GCF_001458135.2. Taxonomy (NCBI): domain Eukaryota; kingdom Metazoa; phylum Chordata; class Mammalia; order Rodentia; family Sciuridae; genus Marmota; species Marmota marmota. The sequence continues at coordinate 1,373,949 of NW_026000174.1, forward strand.
GCATTAGCTATGTGTGAGTAAGTCCCAAATCCAGCTAAGATTTTAGTGGCTTAAACCAATATATTCTCATTATCTTACAGTTTTTGTGGATTAAGAATCTGGACTCAGTATTCCCTGAATTCTTTGCTTCCCATCTCTCACAAGACTATCATCAAGGGGTGAGCCCATGGGCTGAAATCTCATCCAAAGGTTCAATTAGGAAAGGCTTACTCAACTGATCAGAGACTCAGTTCAGTTCCTTGCAGGTTCTTGGATTAGGCCAGTTCATTTCTTGCTGGCTGTTGGCAGAAAGCCTCAGTGCCTTGCCATATGGGCCTCTCCAACATGACAGTTTTCTTCATCAAAGTGAGTGAACTGTAAAAGCAATAGAAAGAGTAACTAGAGAGGCAGGATTCATACTCTTTGTAACCTAACCACACAAGAGACAACTCAGTGCTTCCATATCCTATCAGTCAGAAGTCAGTGACTCAAGGAGAGGATATTCTATATTCATTTGCATTTTGAGGTAAAATTCCCATTAACGAATGCAGCATGCATAAATCAGAACACACCTTTTCTTTCCTATCCAAAAGGACAGCTTATTCCAATGTTTTTGGTTAATGATACTACCATCTACCAATTTTCAAAAAGAGAAATCTTGATATATTTATTCTTGCTTGACATTCAGTTACATCTGTCTCTCTACACATGTCAATCTTAAGCTTTTTTGACCTGCAGCCCACTTCTCTGCTGTGGTTTCCTGCTATACCTTCCTACCCTAGTTCCCACAACAGAAATGGTGATAATGACTCCATTTCCTGTTTAAAATCCTTACTTGGTTTCCCACAGCTCAGGAATATTTCTAGGAGGATTAAAGTAGCAATTCTGGAAATGCAAATTTAATAAACCTGTGATTTTCATAATGCAAGTTCCAGAAATATAAACTTGGCAAAATCTCCTTGGCTGGTAGGAACATATAGACACAGAATGACAAATATTGTGATGGGTACAGTATTTTCTGTAATAATATCTGAACTCCTTAATACCATGAAAGAGGTGCTGATTTGATATGGAATCTCAAATATGGGGAACATAAACTTGAAACAGTTGTATTTTTTCAGTATCTACTTTCAATTATTTTTAAAACATCTTTTTGGAAGACTGAATCCTTGAAGATATTTCTTTCCTATTTTACAAATTTCTAGGCATTTTCATTTATTTAAAAAAAGTCCTGAGAAACTCAGGCCTATTTGCTGTAACATTTCAATCTCTCTGGGGCTCTGCTTATCCCGAAGATGCCAAGGCGAGAAAAGTGATGTAGCTTCCTCCAGGATGAGACAGGAGTCTGCACATGCCAGTCCAGAGTTCTAATACCTTCCCAGATCATGTGAGAGTCCTGCTGCTTGAAGATGTGGGGGTCTGCTTTCAGCAAACCTCCTCTTCCTTTTTCTGATCTTGTCACAGGGTGAGGATGACAAAGAGTGAAAATGGCATTTCCTGCCAGTTGTAACATGACTGGTTATCAAATATTTCAAACATTGCCCCAAATGTAGTCCAAGAAGGTGATGTTGCTAGTTTTGAATTGTTTGGGAGCTGCCTGTACACAAAGAGAGGTAAGTGGGTAAATTGAAGGTTGATCACCTGAGCTTATTTCAACCCATGCTATTTATCATTTCAAGGCAGAAGTCATCAAATTCCCTGAAAATACTTCCCATCTTCAAATTCATTTTAACTGGATTAATTTCGCAGGCTTGGAAAATAGTTGATGCTTGCTATTCTGACAGCCCCATTAAAAATGAGATATGAAAGATGACCTTTCATGAGGACATATGGGAAAGAATTCTAAAAACCCTCAAGACTTGGTTTGGCAGAGACAATTTCCCATTCAATAATGAGTAGTGTTTTTGGCACTTGGCTGCAGTACTTTGTAGCTGGCAGCTGAGTTATCTTGGCTCCTGCCCAAAACTCTGGCCTCAAATGCTGATCTTCAAATCTCCTAGTTAGTTGAAGAAGGATTTAAAACACTTAATGACCATTACATGTCAAAAATAAGACATTATATTAACCTGATTTTGAGACACTGCCTGTCTAAATGAAACAGTCACAGTACTAGACAAAATAATTACCTTTGGAGTGGTGGTATATTATTTATATTGTTCTTCAGAACAACCTTTAAAATAATTAGGGTAGGTTTTAAAAGTTCATTTTAAAGATTTAAAAAAGAATCAGACAGGTTCAATGAGACCAAGAACATGGATCAGAGTATTTAGAAGCATCAGAACTTGAGTTTATAGCTCTGGATGTAAGCCTAATCTCTTTCCATTACACCACATTATTTTCAATATATATTTTCTGAAATACAGTGTAGTAGGTCTTTAGTTAGTAATTCTTCCTGTAACTGTACCTGATAGCAAATACAGCTTTCAGCCAAAGAGGACTTGAAGAATCATTTATGCCTTCTTTAGAATTAATATTTTAAGTTCTTCTTGAAATTAATTATCTTACCCATAACTGATCTATTATTACAAATAGGTATGGTGTTGGTTTTCGACAAATATGCCTATAATCAAGTGTTTCCTGGTACTATAAATAAGGATTACTTACGTTTTTACTTTTCTAGAAAATTTATATTAACTAGGAATCACTGCTTCTCTAAACTGACCCATGACCTCATCTGGCTAAGAGCTGTGGCACCTCCAATAAAGTCTTTGATATTAAACAGGAAGGCAGCATAGTTCTCCTTTATAGTAAAAGTAATAACAGTAACTCACTGTCTTTCAATTTGATAATAATTATCACTTAATTCAGTCTTACTCATAATGTTTTCTATCATCCTTCATTTTTTTTTCTTGGAGAAGAGAGATTGGGAGTTGGTATGCATGGTATCTAGACCCAGGAAAATGGGCCAGGACTCTGTGGGAAACTGCAAGACAGACAAGGAAGATGCTCAAGGTTCTAGAGAGAAAGAAAGGCTGCAGCTTTGGATTTGGGTTTCACTTCACACACACTGGATCTTAACAAAAATAAATAGAGCACCTGCTGTTGAGAATGGGGTCAGAAGGGAGAAGGATCTTGTGCAGGAAAATAACATAATCAGATCTTTTCTTTGGTAACAATATCTGTTGCTAAGAAAAGTCTAAGAGGAAGAGCAGGATTAGAAGAGTAAGAACCCTTAGAAGCTAGCTGTTGCATCTTCAAAGCACTGTCTGAATCTCATCTCTACTGTCAGACTTCTTTTTCCAAATTTCTAATCATTTAACCCTTATTATCCATTTCTATACCATGCTTTCCTAATAAGATAAAATCTGATGAATTTGATGAACTTAATATTGTTTGTTTAATGGGATTAAGCTCATAATAAACAATTATGAAAATACACAGCTTCTTTAAAGTAAAAGGTGGAAAGTGGGAGCAAATACAGCATGACATGAGCAGAGAAAGAGAAGAATGAAATGTTATGGCCAGTGATTTAGACATGTGAAATGTGGAGGGCTCAATGAGACCCACACCAGGGTGTCACTGGGTGCTCAGCTTTTCAGTCACAGGTCACATCTACTTTTTTACGTTCATCAGGAGGCACTTATTTATTTTTGCTTCTGGGGATTGAACCCAGGGCCTCACCCATGGGAGGCTAGGGTAGTAGTCTACTGAACTACAATCCCCAGCTCTAGTTGTGTATTTTAGTTCTGTCTTGCAGTGCTGGAGATTGAGCCCAGGGTCTTGAACATGCTACAGTTCCCTAGTCGGCTCATTTTTTAAATTAGCTTATCTCTGAACCGAGGCATGAGTGTGAGAGGTTTCTTGCAGTTCCTCCATAGACTTAGTCTCTTTTATTTCCTCTTCTCTGTTTTCAGTTTTTCCAATGAGCTCCTAGCGAAGGCCCAGGGAAGAGTGAGTGGATGTGGAACTCTCTGTGCTTCAACATTTGAAAATTAGCTACATCTATTACATCTTCCTCCTTCTCCCACTGTTCTGAAAGCTGACTCCTTGTCGGAGATGTGTGGGACGTCTTTGGTTTGAGTTTGTTAGGTTACCTTGCACCCTCAGTCCTCTAGTAGGTTAAAAAATCCCATGACTTTGTATATTACCCAACTTATTGTATTTGTAAAGGAAGCTACATTCTCTTCTGACTTTCTGCATAGAAGAAAAAGTAGAACTCAGACAATTTGTTTCTATATGTAACACAATTGTGAGCACACAATCAGTACTCAAAAAATATTTGTTTGCAGAATAATATGAATGGCTGCTCCTATTAATTATATGTCTTCAAACTATAGTTTAATTTCATCTGTGCTTAAACTCAGACATTGTCTCAGAGAGAAGCAGTGAAATATACTCTTAAAATGGCATGTCCTCATCATGTCATGTACTTGGACATATAGATGAAGAGGAAAAAAATAAGTCTCTTGTGCTTAATAATAGTAAATAATGGCAAAGAAGAACTAGCCTTTTGTCAAGACAAGCCTTTGTGATACTTACAATACTCTGGAGTGACCTGTTCTAAATAAGATTACAAAAATCTGATAAAGAACAAAAATGCTAACGTCTCCTTCCTTCTCTTATAAGGGCTAATAAGCTTCTCTGCCTTTTTCATATAAGATTCTTGTTTCAGACATGAAGAGCCTTACTTAATCATGGTTATTTCTGGGTTTTGGTAGTGAATCTGTGGGAATCATTGTTATGTAAACCTCATATTGATCTCTGACATTCTGTAGTAGTAATGGTGAAATATATTTAGAGGTCGTTTAGAGGTTATATAATGAAGTGATATTCCATATAGCAGTGTCTAGAAGTATAGTCAAGGAAATGAGCAGACCACATGAGTCTACCTAGGTCAGCAGTCTGTTTGTCTCTGAAAAATAGGCTGGTTACCAAGGAGAGAAAAGGTAGACTCCTTTTATTCTTGTAATAATACCAGCAAATCCCTTCATGTCTTAATAGGAACAAAGACACATTAAAATATCATAAAACTGACTTGATTCATTAAAAATAAGGACTATTTCTTCTTGACCTGAATGTATTACTTGTAGAGGCAGGCCTGAGCAGACCTTTCAGAAATCTAGAAGGTAAGATTAAATTACTAAAACATACAGAGAACCAATTCTAAGTTATATTATAGAGTCCATAAGAATATCTGTGTTGTAAGGAATTGGATTTGTTTAAACACAGTATATTAAAGGTAAAATTTTTAAACTCTAAAGTACACATACTCATGTATGTATATGTGTTAGTGTGTATGTATTTGTGTTTATATGTGCATGTGTGTGAGAGGGGGAGAGAGGCAGAAACAGACAAAGGAAAGAAGTGAAAGGCAATTGCTATAAAACTTAGAAGTTTTATGTGGAATGAAATTGACCAAATTATGCTATGTACATATATATGCTATGGTATATTCATATGTTTATCTATAAAGCACCAATTTATAAAACAATAAATAAATTAAAGGAAGAACAGTGGTGTAGGGGAATAGGAATCAAGGAAGGGAGGAAGAGAGGAAAAGAGGAAATACTGAGGATTAAAATAGAACAAATTATATTCCATGCATTTATTATGTCAAAATGAACCCCAATATTATGTATAAGTATATTGTATTGACAATATAAGCATTTTCAAAAATTTGAAGTTTTTGTCAGCAACTTTTAAATGGAAACTGGGACTATGCCTGTATAAAGATGCAGCCTTTTAAGCTAATGAGGCTTTCTTCCAGTTGCAATTGTTAGGGTGTAGACTGCAGCCCATGGTTACTTTGAGTGCTTGTGCTTTGGAGATATTTAAACTCACGTATCACTCACAGTAAGATCCTGAAAATGCTGTATATCTGACTGATCTCTTCATGAGCCTGAGGCTGTTTTATCCCAAGGCTGGGCATGCTGTCAGTAACTCAGAAGTCCTTAGTCCTGCCATGAAGCTAGATTTTGCCTCACAATAGAAGAGAGAGGACTATACTTTCAGGTAGGAGGGAAGCTTGTAGGTTAACTTGGTCTGAACTCTAAAATATCATCAAATGGTGTCAGGGATGTTATGTGTTTATATGGATTATTTCTGGCCACATGTATTTCCAATTGTTTGGCAATGATTATTCTTATTTTTAATTTCAGTAGCAATACTGAGAGATAATCTTTAGGTCATAAAATAGTCTCCATTTCATAATCCAAGGGTTCTTTATAAAAAATTTAAAGAATTTAAAATTAGTTCCAAGATGCACTGGTTTAAATGTTTAAGAGACCAAGAAAGAGCACAAGTGAACACTAAAGTTGGATTGGCGAGCTTCTTTCCACTCTAGGTTCTGCCACACAGGAAGCCACCTGTGTTTTGGTTTTCTCATCTGGGAATTAAGGTAGTGAGAGCACCCACCTCATACTTGCTAGGAAAATTCAAGAAGATAAGTTATCTCAAGCCATTCAAAAATTTCCTAGAACACGGTGTTTAATAAATACTAACTATTATTTTGTTGATGTAGAATTCAAGGCCATTTATGGTCAGACCCTTACTTGACTTTTAAGATAATATGTGTGAGGAGTTCTACTGGGTTTCTCCAAACCTGATTTTGTCTATTTGCACAATGGATCTATTGGATAGGTGTTATTATCCCTGTTTCTGGACATAGAATATAGGTACTTCATCATAAGTACCACTGTCATCGTAATTGTATTCTTCATCATCTATTTTCATTCCAATTGTATAAAGAAGGTAGTCCTTTCATACATACCAGAGTAATTTGAATATGGATTATCAATCTGGAATGATAGAGAAAGAAGAAGAGTAGAAAAGTGAGAGGGAGGAGGAAGGGAAGAGGAGACGAACCTTCAAGATCTAGGCATGGGAGCAAAGATGAGAGACAGGCCATTCAGTTTTCTTGCCCCTGGCTCCAATATTTTCTTTAGATGCAGCAACAGGACTGACATTTTCTCTGAATTTTCCATATATCCTTATAATGAAATCCTTATTTGGGACTAAAGACACTTTTCCATTTAAAGCTCTAACTGCTGCTGTACTGCTGGTAAATATATAGCTATAGAGAGGATTAAAGTCTATGATTCTCCTTCATAGACATTGTGATGGATAGCCATTTAGCAAAAGGAATTATGTAAGCTATAGGAAGAATAAGACACAGAGATACCAGCTCAGTGGCAAAGAGTATAAGGACAGCCTATTAGATCTTATTCATTCTTTCAATTCAATAACTGCTCATTATGTATTTATAAATCTAGAAGTTGCTACTGAATTTTCTCATAATGAACATGTGTGGGGAGCAAACCTATATCCTCCATTTTTATCTTCCTGGAAGTTTTGCTACATGACCAGTTTGTGGTAGTGGACAGCATGCTCCCAATGAGATAAATACTGAAGTAAATACACAGAATTGCTAAGGCCTCAGACACAGTCATAATAATACTAGAGCATTCCTGAGGTATGCAGGACAGACTGTTTTTGAGGATGGCTGGGGAATTGAGCATCATAGCTCTGAGTTCTGCTAGTATTATCAAACTCGCTTTCCTCATCTCTGATTTCCCATCACACATCTTTGTTTCTGTTTGGTTTAGGCAAAAAATTCTCAAATTTTATGTCAAGAAAAAGAGTTAAGGTTTTGATTTCATTATGTAAAGTTATATTCTAAACTAGGCACTGGTTTCTTAATTGATTTTGGTGGCTCAAAACTTAGGCTTGCTCTAAGTCCTTTCTCTAATCTCATGCCTCTTTTTAAATTTTCTCTCTCCTATCATTCTAGCCAAATTTATGTGTATGTCTATAATATATAAATAGTAATAAAATGAGAAATATATTAAATGTTTTCTTTACTGACACTGTTAGCATATTTGTGTCTGTATAATTGAATACCCAATTTTTTTTTAAATTATCTGAGCTTTGAAGTCTAAGATTTTCACCTTTAAAATTGAAGTTATATCGAATTAATTTTGTTCATTTTGAGTTTCATGATCACTATCATGGTGATGTTTTGGTCTTTTGTTCTTTAAAAAAAATAAATTGAAACTAGTGTTCACTGATCACATACATATGAAACACAAAATTGGGCAAGTTTTGACATAGGTTTGTACTCTTGAAACCATGACCACAGTCAAAATAATGAACATATGCATTGCCTGAAAAATTTACACATGACAAATTCATAATAAATCTCCTATGCTCCTCTCTGCTTGCACCCTACTACCATTGCCAATCAGTACCATACTCCCTCCTCCAATCATTCCTGCTTACCTCTAAATCTATTCTCCCCATTTAAAGCATATTGGCTAGACGTGTGTGTGTGTGTGTGTGTGTGTGTGTGTGTGTATAAAATATATACATGATTTAGAAATAGAATAAATTATCTGGTTTAATTAAAACAATGGCAACAACAAAATTGTATATATTATCAAGAAAAAAAATATTTTGCCCTAGAAGTTTCCTCTGGGGGCCCAGGAGGGACTATTATGGAATGTTCTGCATTGTAATTACTGTTTGTTTTCAGTATATTTTAAGTGGAATATTTTTCACCCTTCTGAATAGGGGAGACAAAGGCCTTAATTAAACAAATGTCACATGGGAACTCTTGCCCCCAAAGCCTTTATTGGCCCTAATTAGCAAATGCAGCTGTAGACTCTATCAATATTAGATGGTCTGTTTATTATGTCCATTTATATCACACTCATCAGGGAGCATGTGGAAGGCACTCCAGAATTATCATCTTTAATTAAAACTTGCTCAAATGGTGGAGAAAATATCCCATGCAAAATGGGCCAGGTAAAAGATGGAGATTAAAAACAATAGCACACTGGGAATATTACCAAGCTTCTGTGGGAAAAATAAAGGAGAATATTTGATGTTCTTTACTGTCAGCAACTGCCTGAGAGAGGTGCAGACATTTGAGGGCCAGCCTAAATTACAAAGCTAAGAAGCCAACTAATTTGGAGTGTTTCCCTCCCCTGCCCAGGGTTCCTGAGTGACTGCCAATCCTCCACTGGGTTTCATACTAACTAGACTGGGAGGTGGCACATTCGTTTAGGCATATTTATTAAATATGTCATTCAAAGAAATAAAGAATATTAGATCTGGAAGCTCCTAGAAAGTCACTTTATGAATCTCAAATACAATATATATCCAGTTATATCCATGTTCCAGATATGCCTTCAAACTGTGGCTCCTGATACCTCTTAGAATATCCCTCAGAAGTCCTGAGAGATGCAATATTCTGACCGAAGAAATACAAGTTTAGAAAGCATTTCAACCTAGGTAGGAATCAAACGATGATTTTTGCTTTTTAGAAATTATTTCTGAAGTGAAAATATATTCCTTTCTGGCACTAGATCTAACATACTGATAGTTTGGTCAATCCCTTGGAGGTCAATTCTTTCTAGACAAAGATGACAGAGGCTAGAAAAAATAACTTGGGTTCAATACCGATTATTCATTTTTCTATAAATGTCACTGTTTATATATTAGAACATTAAATATTGAATACCAAAGTTAACTTACTGTTCAAATGGAAGCAAGACTTAATGAAAAATAATAAGTCATAGTCCAGGATCTTCCAGTTTTATCGCCTAGTTCACTTCTAGATTTACTTATAAAGTGAGTGTCATGGTACATTGTTCAGATCCCTCCATTCAGGCTTGAGGCCCTCATTCCTCTACAGTCCTCAGCTGAAGCAAGGGTTTTTTGACTGGTTATGACGCTCAGGTAATTGTCTGGGCATTGCCCTTTAAACACCACCTGGCCCAAAGTTAGCCCTAGCTCCCATGCCACAATCCAAAACACCACTGAAGAGCCATCTCTGCTCCAGAGTTCCCAGTCAGATGGGTTCTGTTGTTACTGCATTGCAGGTCAGCATTTCTTATGCAGTCCTGTTTCCTTACCCCTTTACATGTACTATTTCTGCACACAAATATACATCTTAGAGTCTATTTACTGGGGAACCGGATTATGACAACTTCTCACACTAGCAAGTTAAACAAATGTCACATGGGAATTCTTGCTTCCTTCAAAGCCTTTATTGGCCCTAATTAGCAGGTGCACCTGTGGGCTCTATCAGTATCAGATGATCTGTTTATTATGCCAATATTAGATGATCTGTTACTATGCTTTTTATCCTTCCTACAGAGTGATTTCATTAAACATCATATTTAAACTAAAATGTGAACATAAACTAAGTGAGTCTGAAATATTATGGTATGAGATAAGTAACTAGAGTCAGCAAAAATAATTTCCAATTCAACTAATTTAGTATAAGCATGCTTTAGGCACTGAAGTGTTTGGTTAATACACAGCATTGCCAAAATTTGAACCCAGGTCCTCTTTCTCTAATCTATTAGTTTCTAGTCTACCTGTGATCCTTTGTTCTGCAGGGCACATGGCACAACAGTGTTTCTCTACCCTCCTAATGTTAAGTATGACCATCCAACATGCTTTGACTAAGGACATGAGCAAAAAGCTTGTGCCTTTTGCTTTATTTTTCTTCCCTGCAGCAGGGAGCTGCAGGGGATGTTCCAGAAGGTAACTGCTCTCTGTCAATTGGGTCACCACAAGAGGACAACATGATTCAAAATACCCAGCACTACTGAAGATGAACCTGCAGAAAAGTTAAAACTAATCTTAGTTGCTTGAAGTCACTCTTATCCAGGGTTTGTTTGTTATCACAGCATAACTTACCTAACTTGATCAATACATAAACTTCAATTAAAGAACCAGCTATATTTTACCTAAGACATGTTAGTAGAAATTGTCATTTTTGTTAGAATTGAAATATCTTTAACACTAGAATTAATTTTATAGTGTAATATAATTTGGATTAGTGATAGTGAAAGAATTTGGGTTTTCTAACCATGAATACACAATTTAATTTGAATATCTAATTTAAAATGCATTTTTAATACCTTGACTTTTTATTTCTCTTTCTGAGCCTATAAAATGATGTTACCGTTACTCACTTTTAAAATGATGCTAATATTTCCAGTATATCATTGACATGTTACTTTGATTGATTTTTAAAAGGCCTACAAAGCTTTTGACAAACTGCTTGACACACATAGTACCTGATAAGTGTTTTACAGAATGTGGTCAAGTGATCCTGCATCTGAAAATCATTTTTAAAATACAGCTTCCTGAAGCTTATGCCATAACTACTGAATTAAAAAATCTCAATTTATGGTTTACATTTGTAACAAACTCCTTTGGCGATTCCTCCTTGAGATGAGAAAATTATTGTAACTAAATGTTAAATAGTTCTTGCCTATATACAAATACGTAAGTGGTTTAGACAGTCAAAAAGTCTTCAATGAGGTTCTTGAAATAATCTTAGGACCATCATGGGGAGATCATGCACTGCACTGTAGAGACATGAAAGTAGACTGAAGGGAGGATTGGGGGAATGCAATGCACACTTCAAAGCAATAACATCTAAAAGAAAAACCTTTGTGAATTATTTGTGTCTCTGCATATCATGTGAACTGTAGTCTGGGTAAGGTAATCTTAGCTGATGAGGATCAAGGGGGCTCTGGGGCTTGATGTCTGGCTGAAATCAGATGCCTTGAACTGCAGGCAAGGACACTTCTAACAGCCTCTCACACAAGTGTGTAATTAGGTCTGAAAATTTCTAGTAGCATTCTAGACCAGAAATTTCATCACTTTTGCTTTTAGGAACATAGATGCCTTTGAGTCATGCAAGCGTTTTGTTTTTGCTCTAATGGGGTCTCCTTATGTTGCCCAGGTTGGGCTGGAATTCCTGGGCTCCAAAAAGGTCTCCCCACCTCAGCTTTTCACAGGAGGGACCAGAGGCACCCCAAAGTTCCAAGATTTTTTCTGATGTTTTTAGCAGTGGTTACTTTGGAGCTGTGTATCACCCTCCCAACATTCTTCTCACCATCTCACTTTCCTCTAATTCTCTTTTTCTGAATTTGTGCTTATATACATTGTGACTACAGGCCAAAAAAAAAAAAAAAAAAAAAACAACACAGAGAGAGAGAGAGAGAGAAGTTGAAAATAGCCAAGGCAGATGAGGCTGATTCTGGCTCCAAGCAAGCAATTAAGCTTTCTTGTTCAAGAACGGGAGAGTAAAAAGCACTTTTAGCTTTTAGTTTGGTGGCTTAGAGGGCAGAAATGTGTACCCAGTGGGATTCTGGAGAAAAGGGCAGGAGGATGAGGGTCTGGAATCCCCACAGAGCTTTTCTCCTTGGCAGAGAGCTGAACAAGGAGACTGCCCTGGCTCAGTGCTACAGAGGCAAGGTGACCACTACTCTCAAGGCATCATGAGACAGCAACAAGGAGTGGGGTCAGCAAAGATGCTTATGATGAACTTGCTTCTTCCTTGCTCAAGATTTCAATGCCTGGTAAATGCCATTTGAAGACTGTGTAAGTCCCATCTCCCTCTTGCCCTGTCAGTGTTCTAGAATCATAAAAGGGAAAAGAGAAAGGAACCCATATCAGTGGTTTTCTAAATAGCTCCATGTTGGATTCTTCACACATTTTTCGAAATAACTCCATGTTGGATTCCTCACACATCTGAGTGGATACGGTAGTCTTCACTGGATCTTAAGTTGAGAAATTTTTTAAAATGTGGTATTGGGGCTGGGATGTGGCTCAAGCGGTAGCGCGCTTGCCTGGCATGCGTGCGACCTGGGTTCGATCCTCAGCACCACATACAAAGATGTTGTGTCCGCCGATAACTAAAAAATAAATATTAAAATTAAAAAAAAAAGAAAATAAAAAGAATACATTAAAATGTGGTATTACTGGCACCTTGAGTATTGAAAAATTGGCACTGTATTCTAACTGATCACCTTTGGCTGAGTTCACTGGGATCAACTGGCAGACTCCCATGTTTAATGTTTGCCAGCTACTAAATCCATGTAAATATAAGGTGTTATGGTTTAGGTTTGAAATATCCCTCCAAGGATCATTGTGTTGAAGGCTTGGTCCCAGTATAGCAGAATTTGGAGGTGGGGCTTTGGGAAGTGATTGGATGCTGAGGGCTCTGACCTCTTCCATGGGTTAATCCACTGATGGGTTCATAATTGAACAGACAATTAGACATGGGTGGAAACCATAGGAATTGGGGCCTAGTTGCAGAAAGTAGGTCACTGAGTATGTACCTGAAAGGGTGTATCTTGTCTCAGCCCTTTCCTCTTGCTCCTTTTTATCTCTCCCCTTCCTGGCTGCCAATAGATGAACAACTGTACTATGCCCTTCCTCCATGATGCTTTGGTCTTGCTACAGATCCATAGCAATGGGGTCAAGCAACTATGGACAGAAACCTCTAAAACCTTGAGTCAAAATAAATCTTTCCTTCTCTAAGTCGACATTCTCAGGTATTTCTTGACAGCAACAAAAAGCAGATTAATATATAAGGCAAAGTTGTACTATTCTGATTTAGCATTGACCTGGGAGAATAAATAAATGATCACTATAGCAATCTAATCACATAAGAATGCAGAGAAGTGGCAATCAGTCTCAGATTTGCCTTTACTTCTTTCTTGAGCCAAATTTGAAATCACAGAAAATAGTCTTGCATCTCTTTTACTACCGGCAGAACCATATTATCATTTAGAATTATGCCCAGTTATTATGAGCATTGTAAACGTATAGGCTGCTGTCTTTCTCTCTTTTTCTCTTTCCTTCCCCTTCCTTCCTTCCTTCCTTCCTTCCTTCCTTCCTTCCTTCCTTTGTACTAGGGATTGAATCCAGGTGTGCTTAAACACTGAGCCACATCCCCAACCCTTTTTATTTTATTTTTTTATTTTGAGACAGCAAGATCCTAAGCAATTTAGTGAGAGCCTAAGTTGCTGAAGCTGGCTTTGAACTTGCAATCCTCCTGCCTGAGCCTCCCAAGTTGCTGTGATTACCGGTGTGCACCACTGCACCCAGCTAGACTGCTTTATTTTTATCATGTGCTAATTCTCATGGCAGATTCTGGTGATTGTCCCATCCATCATCTCACGCATCCCTGGTGCTCCCATTTCCTGTACATATGTACACGGTTCTACGGAAACTCGAGTGATTCTCACATAAGGGTACTTTCAAAGCCCTCAGACCCTACAAAGTCAGAACTAGGAGTTGGTGCATCCAGGAGCAGCCTTTGGCAAAAGAGAGATGGTGAACAGAGGACTAATGAACATCTTTGTTGCTCAGGGGGAGAGGGAGGTGAGTAATTTGGTAGAATGTTCCACATTTTCTGAGTTCCCTTTTGTGACTGAGCCCTAGTTGCCCCCAGTATAACTTGTTTGATATTGTAAACTTTGCTTGATGGGTTTCTTCTATTTCCTGTCTCCTCCTGTCCCTACTTTCCTATTGGTGCTTCCAGGGACCACCTCCCAAATGTGCTACTGGCACACAAGTATTCATCTCAAAGATGGCTTCAGGGGGAATCTACCCAAAGGCATGTTCTCATATCTTCTCGGGGTAGAAAAGGGATATAGTGAATACTGAATGGATTAATTAGATGGAAATTTAAAAATCATTAAATATAGACATAAAGTAATGTTGGATTATCTCATCAAAGGAGGCTACTAGCTATCCCCAAGGCCTCTCTCACTAGGAGACATTTATTGCCTTGGTGAACTTTCTCTAATCTGAAGCCTTGTTGATCTTGTCAGCAGAGAGCAGTCATACAGACCAAGCTCCTAGAACTGAGGAATAAAACTGAAGTATCAGTTTATAAATATACCATAGGAAATAATGGCCACAGGGACTGACATAGTCAACTAGCTAGAGGCTGACCTACATGGGATTCCAAATAAACATCAGAGATTGTGTGAATACCATGGAATCAGAACAAGAGAAACTAGAGGCACTGAAAGTCTAAAGGTATTAGTCTTAGACACCTTGGCCCCCAAATCCATGAATAAGGGCAATAATGCCTACTAAAACACCTTAGTGGACAATCCCTCCAAACTTTTCAAACCAGGGTTCCCTCCTGAAAGGATTTATAGATTATTTTCTAAATTTGAACATCCTCTGGAAAAATGCTTATGCTTAGACATAGAATGCCTCTGAGATTCTCAACTTCTTCTGTGTCTCATATTCTTTCTTTAAATGTTAATAAATTCAATCAGATACAAATCAGTTCTGCTGAACTATAAATTATTCAGATGTGTTAAATGACATTACATATGTCAGCTCCAATTTTAATTTTCAGGGATCAAATCCATTCCCCTAGTGTTTAGTTCAGGGAGAGCTAACAAAGTGTAGATCCCACAAACCAACTCCATCCATTAACTCAGGCTACACTTCACTTGTTTTCATAACCAGTCTTTAGGGTAGATGTTATTTTCCTTATTGTACTCAGTTAGGCCAAGTTATTTGCTTGAGGATGGAAATTGAATTTAAGTCTGGGTTTGTCTGAGTCTGTAACTCCTGTTCTTTCTACTTTGTCTTCAACCGAAAGATTATAGAGCCACTTTGGAGTTGATTTCAAGAAAGGTTTCACTGCTAGAACAAAGTTTGACAACTCCTAATGATCCATCTAGCTCTTATAATTTTTTAATTATATAATTTATAATTTTTGAATGCCCCTGGCTTTGCTAAACTTCAGAATTGAGTTTTTTTTCTAAATAATTCTGACCAAAATTATTGCTCTTGGTTATTCAGGGACCAGAAAGTGTTTCTGAGTTATCTTCCTAATTGCCTCAGTTTTTCACCTCACTGAATCTAGGATCATGTTATAATTCACCATGTCTCCCTACTAATGCACCTTGCATCTGATATTGATGTTACACAAGGAACTTTCTAAAGATTGTAAAAGATCTAATTACCTGTATTGACCCTGGCCAGAAGCAACCACAAACAATATTGTAATTAACTGAGCCTGGCTATAAATGGGAGATATGAGACTGATTTTTTAAATACAAAAATAAGGCTTGCTAATCTGATGGGTAACTTACTTAGCATCATGAAATTTGTTCAGTGCTTCCACAATTTTCTTCCTTTCTTGCTTCTTCCCTTTTCTCCTTCCATTCTTTCTATGTTTTTTTTTCTTCCTAGAAGAGAGGTCAGTGATTAGAGGAAGGGAATTGAGGGGAAGGGAGGAGGAATGGAAAAAGGGAGGAATGGTGGAATGAATCTGCCTGAGCTTTCCTATGTACATATGTGAATATAATACCATCAATCTCACCTTAATGTTCATCCATAGGCACTAATTAAAAAAAAAAAATATATATATATATATATATATGAAAAAATTTAGACTAGGGGAATAGGAACAGGGGAAGGGAGGTAGAAAGGAAAAGGGGACATATGGGGACCGAATTAGAACAAATTATATTGCATGCTTGTATAAATATGTCAAAATGAACACTAGTGTATAACAAAAATGAACCGATAAAAGAAGAAATGTTTATTTCCACATTATAAAATTAAATAGATGACCATCAAAGAAAGTTTTAGGAAATACAAAACACTGTAGAGACAAAAAAATCTAATTTTTACTAATTAAAAATGGCAACCATTTACCATATATCTTTTCTGTTTTGGGGGTTTTATTTTTGTTTTTATTTAGTTTTGTTTTTTTTTTTGGTGTGCATATATGTATTTTTAGACTATAGGTATAGATGCTTTTTGGGAATACATTTGTTCCACAATCTCCTTTTCCTAGAAGAAATGAGTTTAGAACTCGCTAGGAGGTGAGTGCTAGGTGAAGACAGATAAGCATGCATGGAAAGGCCATAAGGGATGGGACACACAATCAGGGTAAAAACAAGTGATGTGTAGGGCTAATATAAGATGATGGAAAAGGACTGGCCGGGAGATGAGCAGAGCCGGGTATTAAATGTGGGCCCTGAATGCCAAACTAAGGTGTTGAGAGCCACAGCCGAAGGGGCCCCAGCAAACTTCCAGCTGCCAGCAAACTTCCAGCTGCCGGCTGATGATTGGCTCACAGCGGCCCCAGCAACATCTAGCTGATTGGCTCCTCTGCGGTGATGCTCATTGGGCTGTTTCCCTGCCCTTTCAGACCACGGAGCTGCTCATTGGGGGACTTTTTTGGCTCCGCCCACGTGACCCAGCCAATCGGCCTCAAGAGCAGGAGGATTGTGGGAGGTGGAGAGAAGCTTGTGTGGGAGAGAGAGGCTTGTGGAAAGCCGGTGGTGGCAGTTGAGGCTCTGAGGGTTTTTCCTGAGAGGCTGTTTTGTTTGGCGTGTGTGGTTCTAAAAATAAAGTTAGTTTCTTTTGACAAGTGGCTCCTGATTGTGCCCAGCCAGACTGCGGCATTTGGTGGCTCGCACGGGGAGCGACTGAGGGTAAGTGAACTGCTCGCCCCTGAGGGCAGGGCAAGAGGATGGGTAGCCATTTTAAGATTCTTCTTTTGTTATTTTGTTTCACTTTTGTTTTAAGTTGCCTGTCCCTGGAGATGTGTAAGATGGAAGAAAAACCGCTCACATCTGAGGAACAGATAGGGAGAAAGGACGGATGGACATTTCAGGAGGCTATTATAATGATTTTGTGTTGTTCCAATTTTGTTTCACTCTGTTTCAGTTTTGTTAGGCGTTATCTTGTTGGGTTGTATTATAGTAGAAATACGGGATCAGAAATTAGTAAAAAACAAACTGAAAGAGTGTTAAGTAAATTGTTAGAGGAAGGAGGCATCTCAGTAAAATCAAGAACAATCAGGGCATACGTTGATACAATACAAAAATGTAGCCCATGGCTTTTTAAGGAGGAGTTGTTAAATATATCACAATGGAACCATCATGGTGAAGATTTAAAAAGAATAGAAAAGAAAAGCCCAGGGACTCTGCCAGTTGGCACATTGCCATTGTGGACGTTCATATCTTGTTTGCTTAGTCCAAAGCCTTCAGTTCAGACAATGGTAGAGGAAGAAGAAGACATAATGATTCAAGTAAAAGAGAAGGTCTCTCAAGTTAGTCAGACAGAGGAAAAGATTCAAGTAAAAGAGAAGGCCTCTCAAGCTAGTCAGACAGAGAAAGAAAGTGTAAAACAGAAAAAGCCATCAGGGGGAAAGTTACAACAGGAGACTGCTACTAACACCTTTCTATCACCAGAGGGTGTAAGTGTCCAACCAACAGCACCACCTCTACAGGAGACTGCTACTAACACCTTTCTATCACCAGAGGACGTAAGTGTCCAACTAACAAGGCCACCTCCATATGCTGGGAGGTCCCCAACCCCCGCAGTTGATAGTTGGGATCCTGAGACAAGATCTCAAATATTAACATGCCCTGTATTTGAGGCAGGAGGGCAGCGATTTTACCAAGTTTTAAATTTCAAAACAGTGAAGCAGCTAAAAGAGGCTGTAACAACCTATGGTCCTCAAGCACCCTTCACTGTAAGCATGGTCGAATCCATTAACAACTTGAACATGACGCCAGCAGATTGGGCTAATATGTGTAAAGCTGTGCTAAATGGAGGACAATACCTGTTATGGAAGGTTGCCAATGAGGAATTTTGCAAGGAGACGGCTAGGCGAAATGCAGCAGCTGGTTATCCTCAGAGAAATCTAGATATGTTGTTAGGAAAGGGACCTTATGAGGATCAGCAGCAACAAATTGCATATGATCCTGGTGTATATGCACAAATTGCTGTAGATGCAATTAAGGCATGGAAGACTTTACAAGGACATGGAGGTTTACAAGGTCAATTATCTAAGGTAATACAAGGAGCTAATGAACCTTATGCTGAATTTGTAGATAGGCTTATTCAAACAGCTACCAGAGTTTTTGGGAATACAGAACAAGCAATGCCATTACTAAAACACCTGGCTTATGAGCAAGCGAATCGTTGGTGCAGAGATATCATTAGACCATGGAAACATGAAGATTTAAACACATATATTAAATTATGTAGAGACATTAATGAACAAGAGCAAGTCGTGGCAGCTGCAGTAAAACAGGCTTTAGATGCCAGAGACATTAATGAACAAGGGCAAATTGTGGCAGCTGCAGTAAAACAGGCTTTAGATGCCAGGCCAAGAACATGCTACAATTGTGAACAAACAGGACATTTTAAAAGGAATTGCCCCATTGGAGGAGGGTTTAACAAAACTAGGTATCAAAGGAGTAGAATACCAGGTATTTGCCCACGATGCCGTAGAGGGAGACATTGGGCTAATGAATGCCGTTCTCAAACCACCATAGAGGGTACTCCATTATCAAAAAACGAACAAGGACCAGGTGTTTATCCACGATATCGTGGAGAAAGGCATCGGGCTCCATTGCCAAAAAATGGACAGGGGGGCCCAATGCTCCGGGGCCCAAAACCACAAATATACGGAGCACTGGAGGAACCCAGCAACCCCATCAGGGTAGTGCCCAGGACACATTGTCCATCAGATCCCTCATCAGACAAACCAGAGGGAGCGCAGGGTTGGACATCTGCGCCTCCGCCAGAGCAGTACTAACTCCAGAGATGGGAGTTCAAATCATTCCCACAGGGGTGAAAGGACCTCTTCCCAAAGGAACAGTAGGCTTATTATTGGGACGCAGCTCTTCTACTCTAAAAGGACTTATGATAAGTCCTGGGGTAATTGATCCCGATTATGAAGGTGAAATAAAAATTATAGCCAGTTCTCCAAAGGGTATATCAGTAATTTCACCAGGAGATAGAATAGCACAGTTACTAATAATACCCAGCCTACATGATAAATTTTCCAGTCGTACTGTAGAAAGAGGTTCCAAGGGATTAGGCTCCACAGGTGTAGATTGGGCTATGCTTTCTTTAAATTTAGATTCTCGCCCCATGCTAAAACTAAATATTCAAGGACATGAATTTAATGGGCTACTGGATACAGGTGCAGACCTTAGCATCATCTCTCGTCAAGAATGGCCAAAACATTGGCCATTACAACAAGCCACTCAAACGCTTCGAGGCCTAGGAGTGGCGACTAATCCCCATAGAAGTGCAATGGTATTAGATTGGAAGGATCCTGAAGGATGTGAAGGAACTATACAGCCATATGTATTGGATCATCTTCCCGTAAATTTATGGGGACGAGATGTCCTAGATCAATTAGGTTTGACATTAACAAATAACATCAACCAAAATGCACCCACTATTATGACTAGACAAGGTTTTAGGAAAGGAAAAAGATTAGAAAAACAAGAACAAGGTATAGCAGCACCAATACAAATAGATCAAGGAACAGACAGACATGGGTTGGATTTTCAGAAAGGGCCACTGAGACAATAAAAATTACTTGGAAATCAGAAAGACCAGTATGGGTTCCTCAGTGGCCCCTGACTAAAGAAAAGATACAAGCAGCCCATGACCTGGTCAAACAACAATTAGCAGAAGGACATATACAACCTTCTGTATCTCCCCATAATACTCCCATTTTTGTCATCAAAAAGAAATCTGGTAAATGGAGATTATTGCAAGATTTAAGAGCCATTAATAATGAGATGGTTATTATGGGACCTGCTCAATCAGGGATTCCTCAATTGTCTGCTTTGCCAAAAACCTGGTATGTTTTAGTTATAGATATTAAAGATTGTTTTTTTTCAATTCCAATTCATCCTGAGGATAGTCCACGTTTTGCATTTACTATCCCTGCACTGAATCATGAAGGTCCTGATCAGAGATATGAATGGAAAGTACTCCCTCAAGGGATGGCTAACAGCCCAACTATGTGTCAAATTTATGTTAACAAAGTAATCCAGCCACTTAGAAATCAAAATCCTGAACTACAAATATTTCACTATATGGATGATGTATTATTAGCACACAAAGATAAAAACACATTGCTAGAATGTTATGCCACACTTACAAACTTATTAAAAAATTATAATCTAGAGATAGCAATAGATAAAGTACAATTAAATTTTCCAATTAATTATTTAGGAGTTCTATTATCCTCAACCATGGTCCGTCCACCAAAAATTCAAATACGAGTAGATCAACTCAAATCACTTAATGACTTTCAAAAGTTATTAGGAGACATAAATTGGATAAGGCCTTATTTAGGTATACCAACAGGAGAGTTGGGACCTTTATTTGATATCCTAAAAGGTCCATCAGATCCAAATTCACCCCGAATGTTAACGCCTGAAGCAAGAAAGGCATTAAAAATCATTGAAACATATATGGAAAATATGCATTTGGATAGAATTGATATAAGTTTGCCTTTATTATTTATTGTACTACCAACAAAAAATATTCCTACAGGAGTATTTTGGCAAGAAGGTCCATTATTATGGATACATTTATCTTATTCTCCTAACACTATTCTTACTAGGTATCCTGAGGCTGTAGGACAATTAATACTCAAAGGAATAAAAGCAGCAAAGGGAGTGTTTGGAATTTCTCCCAATAAAATTATTACTCCATATACTATGAATCAAATTGATGAGTTAGCTAATGAGTTAAATACTTGGGCAATAATCATGTGCAAATCTAATGTTTCATTTGATAACCACTTACCATCTAATCCTTTATTGTCTTTTTGGTCATTGCATCCTGTAATTTTTCCAAAAATGACAAGAAAAACACCTATCATGAATGCTCCAAATATATTCACTGATGGGTCAAATAATGGTACAGCAGCAGTAGTTACCCCTGATCAAACTTTTACATTTTTAGTACCCAAACAATCAGCTCAAAAGGTAGAGCTTAATGCAGTTTTACAAGCTTTTGTGATGTTTAAAGATTCTGTATTTAATTTATTTTCTGATAGTCAGTATGTAGTTAATGCTATAGTATCTCTTGAAGATGCTGGTAGGATTTCCCCTTCTTCTACTGTTTTCTCTTTGCTTTCCACTATACAAAGTCTAATCTGGGACAGAAAAGATCCATTCTTTATAGGACATATCAGGGCACATACAGGATTGCCTGGAGCCCTTAGTTTGGGCAATGATTTAGCAGATAAAACTACACATGACATACATATTTTCTCTACACTAGAAGAAGCTATAAATTTTCATAAAAAGTTCCATGTCAATGCTAATACTTTACAAAAGCGTTTTAAAATAACTAAGGAACAAGCTAGACAAATAATAAAACAATGTCAAAATTGTGTGACCTTTTTACCACAAGTTAATCTTGGAGTCAATCCTAGAGGATTGATACCTAACCATATTTGGCAGATGGACGTCACACACTTGCCAGAATTTGGAAAATTAAAATATTTGCATGTTACAGTTGATACTTCTTCTGGATTTTTGATGGGCTCCCTTCATGCCGGAGAAAAAACTAAAGATGTTATAGCTCATTGCTTACAAAATTTTGCCACTGTGGGTGTTCCAAAACAGTTAAAAACAGATAATGCCCCTGGTTATACTTCTACCTCTTTTAAACAATTTTGCTCAACATTTGGCATTACTCATATAACAGGAATCCCATACAATCCACAGGGACAAGGCATAGTTGAAAGAGCTCATCAAACTATTAAAATGTACTTATTAAAGCAAAAAGAAGGAATTGGGAAGGGGTATATATTCCCCAAAGATAAACTTAAAATAACCCTTTTTACTCTAAACTTTTTAAATTTGGATTCATCAGGACTTAGTGCTGCGGAAAGGCATATGTGTCCAAAAAATGTACATAAGCCCAAGGTACTTTGGAAGGATATTCTAACAGGACAATGGAAAGGTCCTGACCCAGTAATTGTCTGGAGTCGGGGGTCTGTTTGTGTGTTTCCACAGGGAGAACAGCAGCCGATTTGGATTCCAGAGAGATTAACCAAGGTCCTGACCCAGTGATTGTCTGGAGTCGGGGGTCTGTTTATGTGTTTCCACAGGGAGAACAGCAGCCGATTTGGATTCCAGAAAGATTAACTAAAGCGATTTCTACAGACCAAAAAGAAGATGATTTGGCTCAAATCCATAACAACTGATATCCAAAACTCCAGTTTGGCTATTCTTACATCTGCAACAGAACCAGGATGCTTTTTTCAATATCTATTTTATTATTGCCCTTTGCCATATCATGAAGTTCTATTTTGTTTTTTGAGCTCATACAGACCTAGGTTAATGTTTTGCTGATCAGTTCTATTTTTTGACTATAGAGTTTTTAAACATTGCAATGGAGATTTCACCTGTAAAAAGTTATAAGGCCTTTACTATAATGTTATGTGTTGTATGTATTATATTATGTGTGCACACTTGTGTTTTGTGTTATATGTTTGAATGTATGTATGTCCATATATCATATATGATGAGCGCTCATGATAAAATGGATCCAAAATTTTTTTTTTCACGTGATTTATATGGTTTAATTTAAATTGGGTAAACAACTGTTGAGGATTGTTTTAATATGTAAACAAAAAAGAAGGTTAACAGATCTGTTTGTTTACTTTCACCTTTCCTTTTCATTATATTTAATAATTCTCTTAAAGACAATGTAAATTGTTAAGAAAATTGTTTTCTTTTAGTGCCTTCTGTAATGTTACATAATTTTTTCTTTAGCCATTATTGCCAGAATTCCTATCTTCATCCCAGTGCTGGTGAAGTCAAAGATAAAACCAATCTACAGCTTCTACAATAGCCATCACTGAACTGCTTGCAGAACTTGCCTGGACACATTGTGAGCTCACCTGTATGCATTGTGAACTATCTGTTGGTGCAGCGACTTGTGGTAGTGTTGGGGTATTTTTGCTGATGATGTCATTGGTGGTACAATTTTTCCAAAAGGAGCCGTCAATTGGCTTGGTGTATCTTCCTCCCTTCTGCTTGTCATGATCATCCAGCTAAAATTTGGGGGCCAACAGAGGTGAGGCAAAGAACCTCACCCCCCCACTGGTACAAAGACCTCTCCACAGGTGTGGCTGTATACTGGACCGGTAGTCAGTGACGGGGTAAGATCCAATTGCAATGGTACCAACCTAAGGACCATATGTACTATTGGACAACCTAAGGCAGGCACGGTCCCTAAGCCACATGCTTGTTGTTTAAACAGAGAGGGGGAGATGTTGAGAGCCACAGCCGAAGGGGCCCCAGCAAACTTCCAGCTGCCAGCAAACTTCCAGCTGCCGGCTGATGATTGGCTCACAGCGGCCCCAGCAACATCTAGCTAATTGGCTCCTCGGCCCCAGCAACATCTAGCTGATTGGCTCCTCTGCGGTGATGTTCATTGGGCTGTTTCCCTGCCCTTTCAGACCACGGAGCTGCTCACTGGGGGACTTTTTTGGCTCTGCCCACGTGACCCAGCCAATCGGCCTCAAGAGCAGGAGGATTGTGGGAGGTGGAGAGAAGCTTGTGTGGGAGAGAGAGGCTTGTGGAAAGCCGGTGGTGGCAGTTGGGGCTCTGAGGGTTTTTCCTGAGAGGCTGTTTTGTTTGGCGTGTGTGGTTCTAAAAATAAAGTTAGTTTCTTTTGACAAGTGGCTCCTGATTGTGCCCAGCCAGACTGCGGCACTAAGGGATATAGACTCTAACTAGAAAGCCAGAGGACAGCATATAAGCCATGTTGTAAATTTTGAGCAGAGTTCAAGTACAGTGCCTTACCCATAGTAGGAGCTCAGGAAATATTGATTGATAAGTAAATGGAAGAATGAAGGGCAGCTGTGTGGAATATGTGAGGCAAAGAAGTGAATTGGGAGGCAGGGAAGCCAGTTAGGAATCTCTGGTTTTCTCAGTCAACAAAAATCTGAACTGAGGTTCTAGAGATATAGATAACAACAGTAGAATAGTTTCTAGGAAAATTAAATAAGTTTCCTTTATCAACAAATTTCTTCTTTGCCAAATGAGTAGGATATATATATACTTTGAACCTCATGTTGCTCTGCATAAACCATTGATATGGAATTGAAATGTGTGGTTTTCATGATTGGATTAATGGGCACAGTGTTAGTAACTTTCATGCATAGAAGCACAAGATATATCTCTCTCCTCCATGCTTGCAGTCTATTAAATTCCTGTGGATCCCTGTTATCTGCAAGGTACTTGCTTGAAATAGAACCACTCATACAATAGAAATTTAAAATTATAAGCAAGCAAAAACTTACTCTTTGTATAATACAATTTTTAAAGCTTACTTAAAACATTTCAGATCATAGAGGTATTTTACTTCCTGTGGCTATTTTAAATCCACTTCCTGAGAGAATTTTGAGTAGGTCTCAAGTGCACAAATACTACAGGAAAAAGTTTGCTATGCACAATATTTCTCAAAAGAAGATATACAAATGACCAACAGGTGTATGAAAAAGTATTCAACATCAGTAATTAATCATCAGAAAAATGCAAATCAAAACTTCATCAAAGTATTACCTCATCTTTTCAAATGACTAGTAGCAAAAAATCAAATATAAAAAATTCTGGTGAAGATATGGAGAAAATGGAACACTTGCATACCTTTGGTAGGAATGTAAATTAGTAGAGGCACCATAGACAGTAGTAAGGCAGTTCTTCAAAGAATTAAAAATTGAGCTTCCATATAATCCAGTAACACCACCACTGGGTGTATAGCCAGAGTAAATGAAATGAGTATATCAAAGAGATACCTGCATGCCCATGTTTACTGCAGCACTATTCACAATAGCAAGGACATAGAATTAACCTAAGTATCCATCAATTGATAAATGAGTAACAGAGATATGATATACATACACAATGAAATACTATTCAACCATAAAGAGAAGGAAATTCTGTCATTTGAAATAACATAGTATCTTTGAGGTTCATCCATGGTAAGTAAAATATGCCAGGCACAGAAACACATATCACATGATCACACTGAATTTGGAATTAAAAAATGCTGAAATCGTAGAAGTAAAGAGTAAAATTGTGGATCCCAGAATCATGCAGGGAAGAGAAGCAAAAAAAATATTGTTCAAATTACAGTTTGGAGATGTGTGTGCATGAGTGTACATCTATATATAGACAGAGTATTTTCTTTTTCTTTTTTTTCTGTATGGATTATTGAACTCAGGGGCACAGGATCACTGAGCCACATCCCCAGCCCTATTTTGTATTTAGAGACAGGGTCTCACTAAGTTGCTTTTCAGCTAGCTGTTGCTGAGGCTGGCTTTGAACTCACAATCCTCCTCTCAGACTCCTGAGCAGCTGGGATTACAGGAGTGCACCACTGTGCCCTGAGAGAGACTATTTTTAAGTATCCCAAATAGGCAAATACATAGAGATGGGAAAGTAGGTAAGTTACTTCCTAGGGCAGAGGGATGAAGAAAGGAAGGGGGCAATGGGGACAGGATTGAGAAATGTCCACTAATGGTTATGGGGTTTCTTTTCTGGATGATGAAAATGTTCTAGAATTGATTGTGGTGATGGTTTTACAACTGTATGAATAAAATAAAAAACCATTGGTTTGTACTTTTTAAATGAGTGAATTGTATGATATATAAATTATATTTCAGTGAAGCTGCTTTTTTTTTTAAATTTTTTATTGTTGGCTGTTCAAAACATTACATAGTTCTTGATATATCATATTTCACACTTTGATTCAAGTGGGTTATGAGCTCCCATTTTTACCCCATATACAGATTGCAGAATCACATCAGTTACACATCCATTGATTTACATATTGCCATACTAGTGTCTGTTGTGTTCTGCTGCCTTTCCTGTCCTCTACTATCCCCCCTCCCCTCCCCTCCCCTCTTCTCTCTCTGCCCCCTCTACTGACATTCATTTGTCCCCCTTGTATTATTTTTCCCTTTCCCCTCACTTCCTCTTGTATGTATTTTTGTATAACTCTGAGGGTCTCCTTCCATTTCCATGCAATTTCCCTTCTCTCTCCCTTTCCCTCCCACCTCTCATCCCTGTTTAATGTTAATCTTCTTCTCATGCTCTTCGACCATA
>NW_026000174.1:1403521-1438403 GCF_001458135.2 Marmota marmota marmota
AAAAAAAAAAAAAAAAAAAAAAAGGTTGCATATCAGACTCACCCAGGAAGTAGAAAGAAACGTTTCTGGCTCTTTCAAGATTCTTAAGCCCTTTCACAGTAACTGTTTTCCAGTCTCTACAATGTTCTTTGTTAAAATTTTAAAATACTATAACTACATATAGAAACAAGAAAAAAGGATATATACAGGTTATCACTTAAAATTCTGTACTAACAGCATTTACTCTTATAACAAGTTTGCATGTTTGTTCTGTCTTGTTTTTATATTTGATGTTAAAAAAGAAAAGCTGGAGGAAGAGTCCTCCATAATCCACCATTATGAGCAACTTTATCCATTTGTTCTTTAAAAATAAGGAGAAAAAAGAGAGAGAGAGAGAGAAACATCACAAAGAGCCTAGATGAAGTAAGTGGCATCAACTGCTCATCCCTGTTCTCCTACCCTTGAGCTTAGTGCAAGCTCTTCTTAATGCTCTAGGATCAGCCTCAGGCTGGATTTGACTTATGATAGACATGCTATTAGTGAGCATTTCAGCCAGTGATATCACTGTCATGAACTGCTCCTCACTTGATGTTCTTAGAGTGGCTAAGAGGTCAGCATTCAGTTTGTCCTTGAGATGAATGATGTATATAACAGCAGTTCTGTCTCCCATGTGCTTAACTTTTCACCCTTTTGGGTGGGGAGGGCCCACTCTTCTTCAGTCTAGGAACACCAAGAGGCTGTATTCTAACTTCATTAATCCAAAAGCCTTCTTATCAGAAACAAGGGCATAATGATTACTCTCTCAAATGCTCACTCTTCCTTGGTAAGACAAAGTTTATTGATACTTGGGACGAAAGTATTCTTGTATAAAGAACTTACTGACCAAAATGAGCTTCATAAGTTTTCTTCTTACTCTAGTTTATGCCAAGCATTTAAAAAAAATCTTGACAGGAGTTCTGTTTTCTTTATCTCCCAAAGGAAAACAATCACAAATATATACAAATTTCTAAAAATAATCAATATAAATTTATACCATAGTTTTAACTTCACCACTTTGGGCATTATCCTTTCTATAAATGTCGTAAGTTTTTTTTTCCTTATTTTAAAAGCTGATTTAATTTTTACTTTCAAGTTACATATGTAAAAATGAAGAGACTAAAAATTAAGTAATCCTTATTTGTGAAGCAACTCTATTCAAAGTGGCAACTAAACATTGTTGACAAATATCCTAATTGACACAAAAATTTTCTATCAGAATTATATCAAAGTGGCTGTAGTGATAAAGAGGTAGTTTGCTTTAATATTCCCTTTAATGCAAATATAATTGGTGAGTGAGATAGTGTAGAAATAATTATCACTTTAAAATATTACTGCTATGTGTATGCTAGAGATTATTCTGGACTATATATATATGTGTAGTATAATATATACACACATATACACACATACACACACATACACATACATATAAACACACATATATACATATATATACACATGCATATGCACATATATATATACACATGCATACACATATATACATATACATACATACACATGTATATATATATACACATGTATACACATATACACATGTATACTCATATACATATGTACACATACACACATACACATACAAACATACACATACACACACACACATACACACACATATATATACACACACACACATATATATATAATTCCTTATAGCACAATATTCCCTACTTGTATTATTTCTATATTCAGATCACAGTATGTAATTGTGGTTTATTTTCCACATTCCCTTCTGGGACAGATACCCTGTAGGATAAAGGCACTGTGGGAAAAGGAGTCTGAAGAACTGATGTGGTAGAGAAGCTACCATACCTTGTTATGATCAGTTTATCCTGCAGTCATCTCATCTTGCCTCCCTGCAACTCTACTCTGACTGCCCACCAGGTACAACAGAGAATGGGTCTCCCCTGGTGGAAGCATGGGTTGGGGGGAGCAGGAAACCTGCCCCTCACCAACAGCCCTTTCCTCTCAGTCTGCCCAAACCCCTGCCTACAACTGAAGCAGATGAGTGGCATAAGGCCTCTTTGATAATTTAGTAGGAGGAAACCCAGACATCATTGTTGGAATGGGCATTGCTATAGACACTGTGATGTTGAAGCCCACTTCCTCTGGCTAGGAGCGTGACTACAGAACACAAGTTGATTAATGCTCTGCCAACACAACTTTACTTCACTGGGGAGATTGATCAGGGATTTTTCCTGTTTTCATTTAAGCTGTACATTTTTTTCCGTTCAAAATTCTGGGGGCAAAACAATTAACTGCAGCAAATACAGACCTCTAGAGATTGTGAGTGCTGAATCTTATTTTTTTTTACTAATTCAATG
This sequence comes from Marmota marmota marmota, assembly GCF_001458135.2. Classification (NCBI taxonomy): domain Eukaryota; kingdom Metazoa; phylum Chordata; class Mammalia; order Rodentia; family Sciuridae; genus Marmota; species Marmota marmota. The sequence goes on from NW_026000174.1 coordinate 1,405,882, forward strand.
TGAGATCTAGGCTAGTCCCCTCCTTGGCTGGCCCTTGGACTTTACCTTTGTGAAAATGAAAAGGTTGATTAGTAGATTTCCTCTGTCATTTCCAGCATTAGTCTCCTAAGGGTTTAAGTGATTAATACTGGACCTGCGGTAATCATAGATTTTATGGGGTTCCACCTAGTGGCTCTGCCCCATATTGCAACTCTAAATTGTACAGGGTTTTATTAAGGCCTTCACTAAGGTACCCTGGGTAGATTTTGGTGTGTCCATCAGACAGTACATTTGCTATCAATAGAATTGGGGAGGATGAAAGTGGTGGTGAGAAGAAATATAACAGGACTAATATTTGTTTTGAGTTTTACAGTAATTAAATCTCAAATTTAGATCAAATTTAGACTTTGGTATTATCTCAAATTGAGGTAATATAGAAAGCTATTGAGCCTGTGTATTTTAAATATTAACCCTTTAAATGCAAACATTTAAAATATGCTTCAATTTTTGAAGCGATGTGTCAGAATTTCCTCTTTTAAATAATTAGGATTGGAGTTTTTACTCTTTTTCTGAGAATTTTTACGTTTAGAGAGTACACTTAGTGTTTGCCTAGCAAAATGCTAGATGCTGTAGTAGATTCCCAGGTGAAAAATTCTTAGGGAAGGTAGAATAGCATGCACACCTAGGATAGCCCTATAAAACATGATCATATTTTCACTACATAATTTACTTGAGATTAGGTTGAACACTGGGGATAGAAACATACCAGAGCCATGGTTCCTACTGTCCTCAGGAGACTGGTATTTCTGTGGGAGAGCAGATGTTTATAAACAGTCACAATGCTCTATGTAAATAGACAAGCTACAATAGAGATTTTAAAAATATACCTACAGTGATATATAATAGAGAGGTTTTTTGAGGGAGAGTTTGGAAATACTTTATCAAATAGAAGACATGAAAGAATAAAATAGAAGGAATCTTTCACAGAACAGGTCCTTAAAGCATAATTTGAAGTTTTCTAAGATGTTGGGGAAGAGATTTTCAAAGAAACTGAAAAGCATAAAAGGCATATGTTAAGTAAAAAATAATCCCAAACAGTCCTTAATGTCAAATGTATTTAAGTGATTAGAGACTGAGGAAAGTGCATTTACCTTCTCTGTATTCTAGCTTTTCTTTTTCTTGGACAAAGCCCCACTACAATATGCATTTTTTTTTCCTGCAAGGACTAAAATCAGCATAACTGTGACTACAATGTATATTAGAAGCAAGTCTGGCATGGTTGTAAAAAATGTGGGCTTTTGAGGCTGTAGTCCTTACTTGGGGTCCTGTGATTTGTTTATTTCCCTGTAAAGGTGGGGATAATAATAATAATAATAATAATAATAATAATAATAATAATACATATTACATAGGGTTGCTGTAAAGATTAAATGTTAGAAAAAATAACATCAGGAATAAAAGTGAGATAATTATTATTTGATTATAAGAAATTAAAATGATACAAATAATGAAAAGTAGTCTCATTAAAGCAAATGATTTTGCTAAAGTGGGCATTACTTTAATTGTAATTTATTAAAACATGAACAAAATAATATGCAAATCAAACAGCACTATATCTAATAAATAATTGTGTCTGAAAACAAAAACCTTCCAACAAAGGAAAGTTCAGGCACAGATGAGTTTAATGGTGACCTATTTGAAACACTAAAAAAAAAAAAATCAACTTCTTTTTCAGAGAATAGAAAAAAGAGGAACACTTCCAATTTTACTAGGCCAGAATAATCTTTATAGTAAAATCTTAGAAGGCCATTATAGGAAGTAAATACTACAGTTCAATATTTCTCATAAACTAAAAGCAAGAATTCTGAATATTATTAGCTGATTACTGAATCAAAGGAGATCCAGGTGAATTTATTTCAGATTATTTTAATATTCAGAATTTCATATAATTCACTGTCTTAACCCATTATATATCATACTCCCAGATGTGGAACCCCTGTAAACATTTAAATATAGTATATAATATATAATAACAATAATTTTAGAATCAAAATAATTTTAGAATTATATTATTAATTAATATTCATTATGTGTAAGCTCTAGATTATGATTCCAACCTATTTTAATGCACCTATGTTAGTTTCATTGAGATATTCACAGAATTGAAAACTTGGGACTTAGTGGGTTAAGAAATCATGTCTGATTAGTTTCAGAACAGGAATGGAGCAATAGAATAGCTTGGTGGTAGAACTCTTGATTAGCAAGAGCGTGAGCAAGATCCTCATTTTTATCCTTAGCATCGAGGAAAAAATATAAAGTTGAAGAGCAAAAAGCATTTGATACCCTTAAGGTCCATTCATATTATTCACCTTTAGCATACCAGAAATAGAGGCAAAGTTCTTTAGTCTGTTAAGAATGTCTGTAAAACCCTCATTCTACAACTCATGGATAGAGATAAAATATTTGACATTTACCCTGTGAGCTAGTGATGAGAGAGGATGGTCACTCTTACCTCTTCTACCTAACACCGTCCTAGAAGAGACTTATTCAAAGAAACAGTGGCTCAAGGATTAGAAAGGAAGAAATAACTCATCATTTCTCATGGAAAACATGATTAGATGTGTGGAAAATCCCAAAGAATCTCCAGATAAACTAAAAGCATTAGCAAATGAACTTAACAATTTCAGCATGAAAGTAAATTTTATTTTATATGCAAGTAAAAAGAAATTAGAGGAAAGTTTCATAATTCTGTATCTAATGAATTATGTACAAGGTCTCCTTCTATACAGAATACTAGAAAACATTAGTTAGAGATTTTAAACATGTTCAGATAGAACCCAGATCAAAAGCAAAGATGTTCAGGGCCATGAATAAAATGTTAGAACTAATTGCGCACAAACTCCAACAAGAATGAAACAACTTATTAACGGCTCATCATAGGATAGCTGTCAGAAAATTTCTATGAAAATTTTCATTGATTTTAATTCTTTGATCATGTTTGGATGAAAAGGTTGTGGTCTATCTTGTGAATGTCTGGAGCATCTGTGGCCCTAAAAAATTTAATATTAATAGTGATCTTCAAACTACAAATAAGGATGGTCAAGAAAATGGGGAGAGTGGGTGAAAGAAATTGATTTATATATGTAAAGCCATTGCGGAAGTCCAAAGACAAACAGCAGATCACCTTGATTTGATTTTTCAGTTGGAACCAAATGATTGTATTAATAATATTTTTTGTCATTTTATTCAACACTTATTTATACCCAACTCCAGCTTTTCGTATTCCAGAAATTATTATAGTCAGTTCTTGACCTTAATGAATTTATTGATGAAACTAAAGACACATGGAAAGAAACAATAAGGCAATGTCATTCAAATCAAGGATAAATTTTCTGTACCTGTTTTTAGCTCTGTGAATTTATTGAGCACCTACTATGTTTCATGTGTTTATGAAGAGATTTTGCTTTCATAATATCTGCTGACATTATTGTCTCCATCTTAAAGATAAGGAAATGAGATTCAAGGAACCCAGATAGTTAGGAGCCAACTTTTGAACAAAAACCTACTTACAGCATGATGCTGTGAGTTTGAGACATGTGATAAACTGGTTAGCTTGATATCAGGGACACATCATTAGTATTTGGTAAATTCATTGTTATCATTCAAACATATGAGTCTCAAAAGAAGGTTCTTTCCCTCTCTCTCAATGTGAAGGAGCCTGACTGTCTTATTCAATAGGAATTGCTCTTTTTGGTAGCACACACTATGAAGAATTACAGAAATAATGTAAAATATGGTAGAGATAAATGTTGCTAATCTTTCCTTCCAGGAAATAACAATTATGATAGTAAATTGACACTCCCTAAAGGAAGCTTTGATTAGTATTTAGCAAATTCAATAGTGGGGTATTTTCTTAGAAAGAAATTCTAAAAAGTGACTTTTGGGAGTTTTGCTCTAAAACTCTGAGACTTGCAATATATTAGTCATCTGATAAAGCCTTAATTAATCTAACAGATGGCAATCTCTATTACAAATCCTGAAAACACCATAAATAAACTGCTAGTAAGTAAATAATTCTTCTTTCTTGACTAGATTAGATTCAGATAATCAATGGATTTGCAATGAAGGAATCCTTTTCTGCCTTCTGTGTAGATAATAGATCATATCTATCAGAGATAATTCCCTCTGTATATTTGCATGAACTTTAGAATTCTACCTAAGCAGATACATCTCAGACAGTGGGATGATAATGGGAAACTGTAACTAGCTGTCTTAAATCTTTTACATAAGCTAGGGTATTAATAATGAATGAATCAAAGATGTTTCAAGTCAGAATATAACAGATCAGTGTTAGTTCTGATGTGTTAAAGCAACATATCACAGTATGCATCAGCATGTACAAAGGAGAAAAATAGATTTGAAATTTAGTTCTTTATAATTATCCAGTGTTTTAGGCAAGTATTTCCTCTTCTCCACTTCTCATTTCTCCTTATTTAGTCCCTAGAGGATACCCAGCTCAATACCATCAGCCCCTTAGAATATATTTTGTTTTTCCACATAGCATGTGTATTAAGTTTTGTTCCGCGGTAATTTGTACACGTTACCTGTATGAATACCTTTTTTCATCACTCAGATATGCAGATTTAACGACAGTGATTACTTTTTAATGTACTTTTATAAGCTTAAGGGAGACTAACACAGTGTGTTCCATCCAGCAGGTGTTCAACAAATGGTTGTTGAATAAATAAGAATAAATAAGAAAAACAGTAAGATTACTTTGAGAAAACTACAATAGAAAGCAGAAATTTAAAAAACAAAGTAGTTTTAAATTCTCTGTGGGAAAGTTTTATGCTATTCTGAAAGAAAAATAAAAAAAGGTGTCAGTGGAAATTAAAAAGCCATTTGAGATATATACATGAGAAAAAGAGCAGAGTAATGGGAATGGAAAACAACATTTTTTTTTGCAAGTTATTTTCAGGAAAAAAGGCAAATGGTTTTTTTGACAAGAAAATGTAAAAAATAGTATTCACTTGTGAATCCACATTGTGAATTGTCTGTGACAAACATTTAATCTGTACATATCTTTTTTTTCCATTACACTAGATATTCTAGGCCAAAAGTAATGCTATTAGTTATCCCATCAATCCTTATGAAAAGCAAACTTCTTTTTATTTAAACCTAACCGAACATAATTATATTGGGATCATTCCTTTCTGGATCCATTTTATCTTCCGAGACAAGCACTGGGGCCCTGCCCCACTTTACACCTCTTTCTCATAAATCTCATTCATTTTTATAAACTCAACTTACAAACCATACAGGTGACTGTTGTTTCCATATTGACAGTTATCCCAAGCTCAAAATCTTTACCTGAAAGTATCATCAACAGTGCTACTTGCATAGCCCACTATCACCACAAAATCAGAACTGGGTTAAATAAGATGTAAGTACCAAGTATCTGCTAGGTACTTTCTAGCCATGCCTAACTCTATAATCTCATCTTAAAAAATAAAAATCTCAAATTTGAATTTATAATCTCCTCTACACCCCACAAATCCCAGTATAGTACTATAACAGCTATGGTGTATGAAACAATCTACTGAGATTTATGTACTGTACAAGTTACTGTTTACACTTGGGATCTTTTAAATTTGAAATTAATAAACAAAATTATCATTTTTTTAAAAAAAGGATACTTAAACTCAAAATGTTTTATGCGTTCAAGACTTCATATGATAAAGCACTCAAGTGGAGGTTATTACACTTCCAAAGTTTAAACTCTTCCCAGTGTCACTACTGTTTCCAATGTCTTGTTACATATTCTTAAAATAGAGGATAGTGCTTGCTCTAGTCACTAGTCAGTCTGAATTCTAGATGTTACACTTGCCATGCTTGTGCCCTGAGGTCAATATATTTTATTTCCCTTTGCCTCGTTTTCCCATTTAATAAAAAAACATAACTCAATGGAGCTTAATAAATGAAATAAGAAGCACCTAGCACAGCAACTGACACATGATAAACTCAACAGGAGTCATCTGATAGAATACCTTATCAGTGTTTTATTTAAAATTCTCCTGTATTCCTTTCCATCTTTTCAGACTTAATGTCCATAGTATAATATAGGAATCCATAACCTTGAATGACTGTTCCATTTTCTACCCTCATAACTATAGTCAGCTCTGTACCTGCACTGGTTTTTGCTTGTTTTATGCTACACTTCCCTCCAAGAATACCCTCCTTGCTGTTCTCTTCCTAATCTGATCCTACCCACCTCTTTGGGTGAAGCTCAAATGTGCCTTAATCAAATCTTTCTCTGATTAATCCAACCAAAATGTATGCTTTCTTCTTTCCACTGAGGAACCAGGAGTTGACTCATAAAGGTTTGGATCAAGTTTACATTTGGTGGCCTTCATTATGCCCATGGAGTTCACATATTCACAATTCTTTCCTCCATGAAACAACCTTGTAGTTCTGTCACTCTGTCCATTAAGGTACAGACTTCTTTGATTCTTGACTCTCCTGTGGTTTTCCAGAGAAAGTTTTGCATATTTAATTCTTCAAGAAAATTATTATCTACATAGTGTTACCATGCATTTAGTTATCACAATCAGTGTAGGTATGAGGCACATAATTGTTAATATTCTCAGAATTTTGTAGAAATAGAGTTAGATCATATATTTATTAGGCTAATTAACTCTAGCTTCTAGGGAAAACAAACCCAAATCACATTGATTGAAACAGCAAATGTTTGTCTTTTGATTATGTTACAATCTGCACAGGATCAAGTGATTTGCTAGGGGTTTTGAGTAGTGCTGACTTTCAAGCAGTGATTCAGGCATATTGATTTCTCATCATTCAGCTTTATAATCTCATAGTCATGCCTGTCTAGTAATAAGGTCAGGAGAAAGTTATATCAGAAATCATTGAGGTGGTTTATAATGGGGCCTATGTAGTAGTACATCTTCATTCACATTTTATTGGTCAGATTCATGTCACATGACTTCAATTCAACTGTAAAGGAAGCTGGGAAATTACTATTTTTGAATTTTCTGAGTGAGGATCTTGATGAATATCTAGCTAGTCTGAAACCATACAACTGCTTCCTTCATACTGACATCCATTCATCTAACTTCTATCAAGGTGTTTCTTCCCTTTTGCACCTGAACTGGATCAATAGTGACTATTTCAATGACTTCCAGATTAAAAAAAAAACCACTTGAGTTCTAAGAATAGTCGCAGTGTAGTAATTAAAAAATATCCATTCTGCATTTAAAAAACAAGAAAGTTAATTTGAACTTAAAGTTTTCTTTTCTACAACTTGCACCATATTGAGAAGCCAGTAATGGGGTAGAAAACATGACGAGCTTCTTTATAGCTGCAATTCCTGGCTCTCTGGGATTGGTGTAAGGAGAGGGCAGAGATTACATTCAGGCAATAGCATGTTTGAATTGTGTGGTTGTGATCTGGAACTAGTGCTCTCTGGGCATGATGGAACTTCAAAATTATTATTCTTCCCAGCTTAGTCACATTCGTAGTTCTTTGACAATTTCTCAATTGGGAACATCTGATTTCCATAGCTTTGAAATATCTTGGCAATTTTTTCCTTTTGACTGTCCACTCAAAGCTCTCCCATACCAATCTGACAGGTCTGTCAATAGGTCGACTCTTAGAAAGTCTCTTAAAAATAACTCTAGGCTGGTTGCCTACTACATAATCTATGTTGGGTCCTGGACAAATATGCATTGTTCCCCTGCCATCAGAGAAAAGTAGCTGGCTGTCAATGTAGGCATCATTTATCACTCTGGCAGTAGGACCTTTCATTACAGCATTTTAAATTTACATTTCACAAGTAGTAGTTCCAAGACTCCAAGGGATATATGTCAGGTCATCTAAGTGGTCTTTTTGAAACCTTTCTCAATAGGCTAAAACAGTCAAAATGCAAATGAGTGGGTTTGTTTCCCAAGAAAACAAATATTTGTTTATTTGTTTATTAAAATATTTGTTTCCAGAAGTACTATAACATTATCAACTACTTTCCTTCAAAAGTTTTCACATCCTTCAATCTTATTTAGGGAGATAGCTTTATAGTTACATTCTTTAACAATCTACATAGGTATCTTAGAATCCTTTTGGAATTTGGGAGGAGTAGGGATTTGTTCATATTGTTTTGTTTCAGCTATGGATCTGTCAACCAAAACTGGGGACATTACAAATTTAATATATTGTTAGCTAAGTATTAGTTATAATTTCCAAGAAATAATACACTTTAGAAAATCAGAATGAATTGACTCATGTCATGATCCACTAAATTGCATTTTGACTGTGAAAGAAAGAGGAAGAGCTAGAGCTTACTGTGCTGAGAATTTCCAGGCATCATCATTTTGGTGTGTTTATGAAATTATTTGGCATGTGGGAATATCATTGGTCATATGCATCTGTGCAAAATGAATGTTGAGAGCATATGTTGAAGGGACATGAATGTTACAGCCTTCTTGATGTCTTTCACAGCACAGCCATCATGTATATGCATACTGGATATGCAGCACATAATGGAAGACCTTTTTAGCTATTTAACAATATGAAAATACCATACCATATTGTCAATATGAGGGAAATTTCTGTGGGTGAAGGAGATGAGTATGTTTGTACTTACCTGAAACGGATCAAAAGAGCCAATGTGATATAATACTAGCAGACAATGTAGATACTAGAACATTTAGAGGTTATTCTTACCTCTAAAACAACACGGACTATTATCAAAGATGAAGAGGGTTGTTAAATAATATTAAAGAGGACAACTCACCAAGAACATATAGCAGTACTAAATCCTGGCACTTGGATTGAGTGGGTTTCTGGTCTTTGTTTCTTCAGCATGGAAAGACTGATATTCAAGCATGTCTTTCAGGGCTTCCCATATACCTCCTCAACCTCAGATCTCACATAATTTTAAAATCTGATAATGCATCTAGGAAGAGATTGAGTATGTATTTCATGTTTATTTCCTACCATTGGTCTTGCTTTATATTTTAACCATCTGAGACTAAGGAAGTTTTAATCTTTCTTCATAGAAACTTTTGCCTAATTCCCAGCTCTGGTACAGCCCCAGAGTGTAGGAATTGCCCCACAAGGGCTCTTTAGAATTATGTTTGTTGAAGTTACAGAGATATGGTGTCCAAATTTCCAGTTTATTTTATTCCAATCTTGCATGATTGTCAACAGCTTTCATATTTCCCTTTCCCTAGTAAAGGTACTAGACCTGGGTAAAATCCAATCCTGGCTAGTCTTAGAATGGATAAATGATCTCAGGGGAAAAAGAAACTTGAGATTATGAGCAAACTTTTCAAGGGATTTTTTTCTTGCAAATTTTAATTTAGTGTTATTGTTTTCACATCCTCTCTTAATGTCTTTAAAATTGGGATTTGAATAATTTATCTAACTTTGTCTAGGCTTAATTTTCTCCCAGTGGGATCTATTCTCCTACATTTGAAAATAGAAATCCTTTTCTCTATTAACTTTTAAAGGTTAAACTTCATTTATTAAACTATATTCCCTAATTTGATGAGTCAGTTTTAGAATTTGACCATTTCTTCTATTTAGAATAATAACTACTAACTACATTTTGTCTAAATAGATTAATTGAATTGAGAAACAGTAAGAAATTAAAATTATTTCTTTGAAAATACATTTCCTTATCTGTAAACATGAATTAATGTTTGCAGAGTTGTGAAAATAATATAACACACCTGAAAGCAATTTGAATGATAGAAAAGAATATGCAAATATGAAGAATTTTTAAAATTATAATATGGAGGTGAGGGAACAATTTGAAAAGCAGGATCCCCTCTATTTGTACTAATTACGTTCATTGAAGCAACAGAGATATGTGTCCAAAGTATGGTTACAAACACCCTTTCCCTAAGCAAAAGCTTCTTAGGCATAGAAAACATTCAAGTGGAGAGGAAAAATGTAATTTATTGAGTATACAATTTTTGTTCAGTCGTTTTCATGTAAATTATCTTGTTGTATTTTCTCAAGAATTGGAAAGATATTATATTCTTCAGTATAAAAATAAATACGGCAATTCAAGAAGAAGGAGAAAAAGAAAACAAAATTAGCTGTGTACCATGGAAAACAACTGAAGTCCCAACTATTCTGGAGACTGAGGCAGGAGGAAGACTATTTGACCCCAAGAGTTCAAGACCAGTCTCTTCAGAAAAATAAGGCCCAACACCCACTGTGTTGGGAAAGGAATTGACTTCCTTAACAAGACACCCAAAGCACAAGAAATAAAACCAAAAGTCAGTAAGTGGGATGGTATCAGTTCAAAAAGCTTTGGCACAGAAAATGAAACAAAGGCATGAACAGACAGTTTACAGAATGGGAAAAGATCTTTGCCAACCACAAAGGTAGGGCATTGATATCCAGAATATACAAAGATCTCAAATGCTTAACACCAAAAAAAAAAAAAGGGGGCAAAAGAATCAAACTGATACTTCTGAAAAGAATGAATAAAAAACGTTCACCATCTCTACCAATTAAGAAGATGCAAATCAAAACTACATTAAAATTTTATATTACCCCGCTTAGAATAGCAATTATCAAAAATGCAAATAATAGTAAATATTGGTAAGGATGTGCAGGAAAAAGGTACACTCAGACTTTGTTGATGAGACCAAATTAGTTGAGACCACTCTGGAAAGCAATATGGAGATTCCTCAAAACCTAGGACAGAAATCACCATATAACCCAAGCATTCCACTCGTTGGTATATATCCAAAAGAAACAAAATCAACATACTATAGGGAGACAGCCATAACAATTCACAACAGCCATGGAACTATGGAAGCAACCTAGGTATGCTTCAACAGATGATTGGATAAAGAAAAAGTGGTATATACACATAATGGAATATTACTGTTATGAAAAAGAATGAAATTATGGCATTTTTTAGTAAATGGATGAAACTGGAGATTATCACGCTAAGTGAAATAAGCCAGACCCAGAAAGTCAAAGGTTGAATGTTTTCTCTGATAAGAAGCAGCTAGTTGAAAACTAAGGGGAAAGGAGAAAAAGAGAATTGGGAGGGGGGATTCCATCAAAATAGAAGAAATATCAGTGGAGAAGAGGGAGGAAGGATATTGAGGGCAAGTGAGGAGGGATGGGATGAGGGAAGAACAGTGGAATGAATCTGACCTAACTTTCCTATGTACATATATGAATATAGCACAGTGAATCTCCTCATTATGTGTATCCACAAAGCACTAATTTAAAAAAGAAACAACCCTATAAGTATATAGCAGAAAGATTAGTAGAATAGAATAGAAGGAAGGTAACATGGGGAGAGAGGAGGGGAGGGAAAGGGAAAGTACTGGAAACCGCATTAAGCAAATTATATTCCGTGCTTTTATAATTATGTAAAAATGAATTGCAATGTTATATATAACTAAAAAGAGCCAATAAAAATGAGAAATAAAAAAATAAGGCAATTCAGGCTGTAAAAAGTTTGAGATCTTACATTGTAGACACACTAGTAGAAGAGTGAAGGACAATTATTCAAACCTCTAAAAGTAACGACAAGCCTGGGCTCTGAACCATACCAAAGACCCCCTCCCCACCTTTTTATTTTCAATCACTGGGAAGAGAAATGAATTATGACTTCAGATTCTCCTTGAACTATTCTGTTATAATTGCAGCATAAAATACATTTAAATGATGGATAGTATCTTCTTTAGTAAATGCATATCCACCTAAACTCATTTGCTTGGAGGTTGAAAAAACTCATTTTTATATCCAAACATTTTTATTGATTTTTGTTCCTTTTAAAAAATATATTGGTTCATTTTAGTTATACACAACAGTCTGAAAAAAAAAATCATTTTGAAAGCCTCATGTGGAGTGATCTTTTCTCAACTGCTAACTGTACATTAAACCTAAAATTATACCCATATGCTAGAGAGCTAGAAGCAAGGTCTTAGCAAAATCATTTTCCAGAAGATGTAGATACTGTTCCACAATGTTAATGGAGGATTTTGCTGATTACAGACTAGATGTGAGTTCTTGAGGACATAGTGCAAATGTTTCAAAGTTTGAGGACTGCAGAGGGGAAGAAGTTAAGGCTTTGGTGAAAAATGGGATCAGATTTGGGGATACAGTCCTTTAAGTGGTGGAGGGTCCAGGAGACCTGGGTGTTCTGAGCTTCTGGAGGTGAATGCTATGAATCACAATACAGGCACAATTGCCTTAGTTTGGAAAGGCTTTAAAAGCAGACAGCACTATTGAAACTGTGAATGGTGAGTGCAGGAAGGAGAGGATAGTAGCTGAGAACTGGAAATAAGTAAAAGCAGAGTGGTTCTCTGGGGAAGCCATCAGTGTTTGGTGATAACAACCATAGAAGAGTGGAAAAAGATGCAGCGAAAGAGTAAGAAACTTCCACTGACAGATCCAAGAAGCCTGAATCAGCAATGTGCCAATTCTTCAGCCAAGAACTCTTGATTATCACTTAACAACTTTAAATTTAGCAAAATGTTGCAATTTTTCAGCTGCTTAGTTTCAGCTATTAAATCCAAAGAAATAGCACCAGCTGTCATATGATTAATGAAGTACAATACTTCTTAGGCATTACTCTTTAGGGAGGTCCTCTTCTTCTTTACTAGATGTGTATTAAAATATGTTCATCTTCATTCCCATGCAGCCAATCTGAGAATTTTCTGAGTAATTTCAATGGCATTAAATCAAGGACTTAATTATTACAAAGTTGGTTTGATGTAACTATATTTGCTAATAGTGTATTTGAAGATCCATATCTTTGCATTACTTCCAGTGAGTCTATTTTATCACCCTGATTTTAGTGCAGAGTATAAGAATAAATATGATCAAAGTACCAGTCAGGAAGGTTACCAGATGAAGCATGAAAATGTATTTAGTCACTTAATATTAACTTCATACCCCATATGAGAACATTGTACTTTATAATTTTCCCTTTGATTTTACAAAGAAGCCAAGTCTGTTTAAATAAGTTTAATATATTCAACTAGGCAAATTCAAATATAATATTTAGTTCTGGTAAACATATTACTTTTCTAGGTAATTTATTCTCTCACAAAAGGCAGAATGTATGCTTAGATTTCTTTTTAAGTCCAGCCTTTTTATTCCTAGAGCACATACTGTCTGTCCCTTCTATGTGGAATCATCTCCCTATCCATACTATTTAGTATTTAAAACTGAATCCAATGTCTCCTCTATAAAAGTTTTCTTGATCCTTTTATCTCCATTACTATACCTCTGAAGTTAATGTTTCTATCCTCTGAACAATTTCTGGACATATATAAAATTACATATATGTTTAAACATAAATACAAAATAAATATGTACATATTTGTTTTATTTTTACCATACTATTTTGCAATTTATGTTCATACCTGCCTCTCTTAGTGATTATTCATGGGAATATACAATATTATTTTCATCTGCATATCCACAACTTTGTAAATGTTTTCATTACATGTCCAGTAAAGTTTGAGTTGAAATGTGTGTGGCTTATGGATGGATTTGCCACTTCTTTAGTTTTGGACAATTTTGAAATGTGTTTGCCTAAATTAATACACATTTTTCATTAAATGAGGTGGAATGCAAGATAGTGATTTATCAGATACGGAAAATTCCTTAAGACACTTGGAGTCCAGGGTAGAAAAAAGAATATGCCATGTCTGAAATGTCTCCATTAAAGTGATTTTTAAACATTAACTAAGATATTTTTATGTAGAATAGTTCCATCCTTATAACCCTCTTTTCCCTGTCCCCTGGATCCCATTTATTCTGACAATTTTCTCATCAAAGTTTGGGAATTTCAGAAATGTAGAGCAAATTCTTTCACCACATATCTATTAGGTAAAAAGTTCTATAGTAGATCCAAAACTTGAGTAAAATATTGACCTTCCTTAAAATAAAATATTTTCATGGGTTCCTAGTGTTGGCTTAAGTTATTTTTATTATAATGTTACTGATATATGTATAAGATTAAGCCTAGTTAAAAACAGTTCTTTTAGAACTATAAAATGCACAAAACACATGTATAGATTAAATTAATAAATCTAGAACTAAATATTTATTTAAAATTAAATACCAATTACATGTGATAGATAATATCATTGACATTTAAATTCCAATATTAAAATTAATAACGATTCACCTGAAGTGCAAATAATGCATTGCATTGTTTTGTTTTGAATTTTGAATTTTGTGGACTTGATTTTGTTTGTTTGAATTTCCCAGACTGTCCTTTGGTGGTTTTTAAAATTATCACTATTATTTTAATTTCATTTTAAAAGAAACATCTTTGTAACTACCCAAACATTATTTTACTGGACCAGTACAATTAATGGTGCATTATTAAATGCAACACTGGAAGATTTAAAGGTCCATTTAATAAAGACTCAATCATTTTATATTTATTACTCTGGTGGAAAGACTGATTCTATTTAGCATCATGTATGATTCCTTTTAGGTCATTTCTTTTCCAGCTTCAGAGAGTTTCCTCACATACATGTGCTGATCTGTACTTTGCTGAAAACTCAAGGGGTGCCCTTTGCATAAAGCCTGAGTTCACCTCTGAAAAACTCTTTCCTTTCTGGTATGCTGCCCTGTGAACTATAGCTGCCTTGGTTCCCCCAGACTTCCATCTCTGAGTCCTCAAATTTAGAGTGTGCTGGGATCTGCCTGTCTCTGCCTCCCTGAGCTAGGTCTTGGAAACACACTGCAGACAGCAAGCTGGGACAGACATAGAGGTCACTTGCTCATGGTTCCTCAGGGATCACTATCATTCAATGCCTGATGTCTATGCCCAGTGCATAGAAAACCACTGTTTCAAATATTTTGTTGAATTCATTGGTTATTTTAGAAGGAAAGTAAATCTGGGTCCTTCAGACCATTTTCATTAGAAGCAGAAATGGCCAAACTCCTTGCATCTTATGGCTCCTTTACTCTCAACACAGCTTGCACAATCTCCGTGCTCTTTTCATCAAGTCGTGGAAAGAGAAAAAACTTGAAAGTTCACATGTGGGTAGTTTTTATGAGTCAGGTCTGAAAATGGTTTCTCAGTTCTGTCACACTTCTCTGGCCAGACATCAGTCACAAGATTACACTTGACTGAAAGGCCAGTGGGAAATAATAGTCAAACTTCAATCCCAGAAAAAAAACTAGGAAATGGTTTTTATGAACAGCCAATCCCTTCAGAGTTGCAACTTTATAGGTACCACACAGCTATTTTGCTTTTCCTCCCATATAATAAAAGATACTCATACCATTTTGAGGGAGACAAACTGTAGTCTCATCACAATTATGATCTACAGGTGCTACTCCTTATCTCTGTTAATCTGAGTATCATCTCTAATGATTTTTAAGAATTGGAAGCAAAAAATAAATAATGTATTTACTCCCCCATATCCATTTAATAAATAGTATTGAAACAGGGATGGGATAACTTCAATTAAAACTTCCATTCACACAAAGAAGTGTGAGATTTTACTTTAATCAGTAGTACATAGCAATGATGAAAATCCTGCCAGGTAAGAAATGTAATATCATCATACTATAGTGATACAACCACATCAATGTTCATAGCAGCACAATTCACAATAGCCAAGCTATGGAACCAACCTAGATGCACATCAACAGATGAATGGATAAAGAAATTGTGGTATATATACACAATGGAATATTATTCAGCCAGAAAGAAAAATGACTTTATGGCATTTGCCAGAAAGTGGATGGATCTGGAGACTACCATGCTAAGTGAAGTAAGTGAATCCCCCAAAACCAAAGGTTGAATGTTTTTGCTGATATATGGAAGCTAAACTATCATAAAAGTGAAGGGTAAGAAGAGAAGTTTACTAGATTAGACAAAGGGGAATAAAGGCAAGAGAGGGGAGATAGGAATAGGACAATTGGTAGAATAAATCTAACATAATTATATATACATATGAAAATACCTAAGTAAATCCCACCATTGTGTCCACTCACAAGAATGGGATCCTAACTAGAATAAGATATATTCCATACTTGTACAATTTTATCAAAATGTATTCTACTGTGATGTATAACTAAAAAGAACCAATAAAAAATAGAAAGAAAAAGAATTATAAGATCTTACTTTACTAGAAAAAAAAGATTATTCCATGATTTAACTTTTACTCTATGTTCTAAAAGGAACATTTTCATCTTTTATTTTCTAAAGACTAACTGCTCCTCTGCGAGATATTTCCCTAATAATTTTTATCCTCCATTACCTTTCATGATGACAGCTGAAGTTAGTTTTGGGGAGTAGTTGCTTTTCAGGGGTTACACATATTTCATAGTTCTTTTCTGCTCATGGCATTTTAGAGCATCCAGATTTGAAAACAGGTAGTCAAGGCATTTTTTTGGTATTGATTCATTTAATTTAGCAATTAAATTTCCTCAAAATATAGTGGATCTGTTTCCTTTCAGGTACTGAAGTTCTTTTAAAAATTTGTCAAAGTATAGTTGATATACAAAAATCTAGGTATATTTCATATATACAACCATTAAGTTGTCAGCTTAAAATAGGCCTCATAGAATGTTTCACATAAGACTCAAGGTAACCACACACACACACACACACACACACACAAAACACATAAAAACAAACCATAGGGGCTGGGGTTTATGGCTCAGCAGTAGAGCGCTCACCTAGCACATGCGGGGCCCTGGGTTTGATCCTCAGCATCACATAAAAATAAATAAATAAAATAAAGGTATTTTGTCCAACTACAACTAAAAAATAAATATTTTTCAAAAAAGAAGATATACAGAGAGAAGTCAAATATATTAATGAAAAAAAATTGGCAAGTCAAAAAAGAAGACAGAGAAGAAGGAGCAAAGCAGACCTGCAGAAAATAATTAATCAAATGTTTATTAGTATATACCTATCTATCAATAATTACTTTAAATGTAAATGGATTAAGCTCCTCAATCAAAAAAAGCCCAGTGATGAAATGTATAAAAGAAATCCTACTATTTAATGTTAAAGGAGTAAACTCTACAGGATGATGTAACAATTATAAATACATAGGCACCCAACATCAGAGTACCTAAATATATAAAGCAAACATTGACAGATCTAAAGGAAGAGATGAATGGCAATACAATAGGAGTGGGAGATTTCAATACCCTACTTCCAAAAATAGATGTGACATCCAAACAGGAAATCAATAAGGAAAAAAACAAGTTTGAACAACACTATAGATCAAATGGCCTTGACAGAAAAATAATTTTCCACCCAACAGCAGTGGAATATACTTTATTCTCAAGGGCACATGAAACTTTCTCTAGGATAGTTATTTTCTAAACTCACATGGGAAGTCTGATTCATTTCAGTTTTTGCCTTACATATCTATCATTCTCAATTTAAAAGATAGATATCTGAAAACTTTCTAAATAATCTGTGAGAAGGGTACATAAATAATCTGTGAGAAGGGTACACACTTTTAATCTTTTTCCATCTGAGTTCTATAACTGGTCATCTTTTTCCAATCCTTGAGGGTCCAAATTCAGAAAACCATTACCTTTTAGTTGTGATTGAAAACTATTATCTAAATAGACTTGGTTCTCCAGACACAAAATATATATTCCATGGCCATGCCCCAAACGAACCATTTCCTCTAGGTGCACCCCAACTGCCTCCAGTTACCACCCCAGTTAACCCCATCCGGAATCAATCAACTTGATTAGACCAAGACTATAATCCGATCATTTCTCCTCCAAACCTTCTTGCATTGTCTCACACATGAGTTTTGGGAGGACACCTCACATCCAAACCATAACAGATGCTGTCTCCATCATTTTTTGGGGAGGAGAAACATGGAGGATTTTTGCCCACTGCCTCTTAGCCAGAATTCAATCACAGTCACATGGCCAAATTTAACTATGAAGAAGGCTACAAAATGCACATGGGCCAGTTGTATCAGCAGGAGAACAAGATGAAAAACTCTGGTAAATAGTCATTTAGCTTCTACACAGAAGCCGATATTGTGAAAGCTAGAGCAGGAGGACATAAGAAACTATGTGCTTCTTTGAGCTACTGGGTCATGTTTGGCCATATTTTGCTAAACTGAATGCTAGCTTACATTCCTTTTATTATTGAAGGCCATTTTACTCATTAAGCTGAGCATTGTAATTAATACAGTTGTCAGATGAATTTTCCGTTGAATAACCTAACAAACCAAATACCTTCTGCTGCCTTCCTTTTTTCTGATTGTATAAAGCACAATCAGAATGTTTAATGTTTGGGTTGCCAATAAAGCAGCTGATACATTAAGTTTGCATCCTGGGAGATTCCGTTCTAAGAAAGTGTAAGGCTTCAAAATGTGTAAGATAGCAGTTTGGGGCAGGCCGGTTCAGGTCTGAAGGAGCCTTTGGAATTCAATACTTATTTGAGAGTAAATCCTGTAGCAGGAATGTGGTTTGCGATAATCCAATAAATCCTCATAATCTATGGCCACACTTCTGAACTTTCCTAGCAGAAGAAAATCCATAGATCTGTACCTGGTTGAAAACACCTCCTGTGTTTTATTTGTTTTTCAACCTAAAAATCATCTGAGCAGAAACTAAACTTCTTGGTGATACCCAATTTGAACTCACACCTTTAACTAAATTCAAATAACCTTACTTTCTAAGGTCAAAATTCAACTGAATGCAGTTCCCACCTCCCTTTGTCTGCCTCCCTTTGCTTATTGTATAAGAACAAAACCTCATTTTCTCATTTTTCTTCTGCTTTTTGGAACCATTCATTCACTCAGCCAGTTAACAAATGCTTAAAAAAAAATTCATAATACTGTGTGTCAGACTCTGCAATGAGCTAGAGAAAAGACAGACAGAGGTACTTCCATAAATCAGGCAGTAGAAAAGCCGATTTCTAGTGTTGGATATGTAGATATAGAACCAAATACAGGTTTTGAAGTCAGACACTTAAACCCCAGCTCAATTACTAACAAGTTGTGTTCAATTTCATTTTCTTCTGTAAAACACAGATAAAGCCTGCATTTTATGGTTAGATTGATAGTTAAATGATGCAATGCAGGTGGCACGAAGTATGGGTGCAGTGAAATCCCTCCCTCCCTCTTCTCACTTCCCTCCTTCTGTCACCTTCTCTTTGATTTTATTTTTTCTTCTTTCCTTCCTCTTTTTATGTTTATCTTGCTTCTTTTCCAACTTCTCAGTTTTGTAATTCCATTTTCTGGTAAGCATGCTAAAGGCTAAATTCTCATCCTCCAGGATTACATTGAAATACTAATAAAGCCGAGGGTAGTGGCTCACACCTGTAAGTAATCCCAGCAGCTCAGGAGGCTGAGGCAGGAGGATTTCAAGTTCAAAGCCAGTCTCAGCAAAATCAAGGCACTAAGCAACTCAGTGAGACCCTGTCTCTAAATAAAATACAAAATAGGACTGGGGATGTGGCTCAGTGGTCGTATGCCCCTGAGTTTAATCCCCAGTACCCTCCGCCAAAGGAAAAAAAAAAAAAGGAAATACCAATAAATGCTCCTTGACAAAAATGCTCCAGATTAAATGCCCTTTGAATAACCTAGGAATATAAATTATTCTATATGAGATACATACTTTCTTCCTAGATGGCTGAATGGGTAGTTTATTCTTCTGATTCTAAAAGTAAGGCATCAATGTTAAATTGGGATGGCATCCACTGACACTTCTCAGATATATTTTATAAATAAAACTGACAACAAGTAGTTAGAAATCCTAAATAATGATCACAGAAAGCTGAAAACTAAAAAATGGCAGAGGATAATATTTTAAAAGGATGGCAGAAGTGCATGAGGATTTAGTAAAGTCTTCATCGAATTGACTCTGCTTAATTTTAAAAAATACTATTTGAATTTATTGCATTTTAATAAATAATTACAATAGGTAAAAAATAGAAAAATTATTTTTAATTCAATTTGCAGTATATTTTTCTTGAAATATAACATTCATTTCAGTGCTTTAGAAACAGTCTGTAGTGATATATTATTATAGGTAGTGTCTTATATATTTTGGTAGAATTTCTTGTTAATATAATTCCAAATTAGATCTTTTAAAAGAACTTTGAATCTTTGTTAAGATATGTGAAATGCTTTCATATATTCAAGATAAGCAGTTCTAAGTATAATTAGATGTAGACAATTTGCATATGCTAAAAATTATGTTCAAAGACCTCATTGATTTTTTTTGTGTGTGTGAAATTTGCACATGGGAGGAACTCCCAAAATATCTGAAAGATGACATATATAGCTCAAGAATACTATTTTTATAATTCTCTTCTTTATTTCAAAAAAAGCAGATGTTTTGTTACCTTTTGAGGAAGGAAAAGACACTTTCTTAAAATGCCATTTCCTGTGATATATCATTTTATATGTAATGTGTTTAAAACTCATTAAGACTATAGTGATGTTATATTTATAAAAACCCTATTGGATTAAAATTATAGCATGCTGAGCTTTATCTTAAATGCACTTTTAAGAAACAATGGGCTATATACTAAAAAAATTCATACTATTTAAAACCAAATATTTAAAACTCTATTACATAAACAAGTGCAATTTAGAAACCAAGCTATGTTTATAGAATTTTTTACTTTATTTGCATATCTACATATACACACATATATACAAACAGAGCAATAAATAATAAAATGCAGTAAACTTTGGCAGCAATTGTGTTAAACAATGAAATTCTGATTAGTTTTCCCTATTTCTGTATTTGCCAAACTTCATGAAAATGCACCTGTATGAGTTATAATAAAAAACATAAAATGAAAAATACCCCCTAATTTGTCTCATAGTGATTAATGATAATTCAGCCTTAAATATGCATTATCAGAAATATTTATTACTTACTAGTAACTCTACAAAGCATAAATTATTTATTTTTAGTGCTTATATACTTTGCTTCTTCATAAAATAGACAGTGATACAGTATGTTTACATTACATATTGGTGAAGAGGTCAGAAAAATCATTTTCATCAAGCAGTGATCATTTTTATTGAGTACTTTCTTTAAGTACTATACATATATTAATTCAGCACTTAGAATAAACCTACAGAATAGGGCTACGCTTATCTCCATTCTACAGGGAAAGAAACTGAGGCACAGAAAACGTAATTATCTTTCCCATGGTCACACAGGCAATAACTGGGAGTGCCAGAATGAACCCGGGCACTTTGGCTTCAGAGACCAAACTTTAAACAAGATACTATGCCTGCAGCCAGTAGATGTCTACTATGTGCTCTGTACTTTGATCATGTATTATTACATAATAGAAAGGATAATAACCTCAGATCTGGATGGTTTGGGCTTAAATTCTGATTCAATTAGATTAAGAAATTCATTGTATACATGTTGACTACAATTAAAAACAATGTTCCATATTCTTGAAAATTTCTGAAACAAGTACATTTAAGCATTCTCACCACCAAAATGTGACATGCATATAAAGTAATGCATGTGTAAATTAACTCAATTTATCTATTCTGCAGTGTGTACGTATTCTCAAACATGTTGTACATGATAATTATATATAATTTTATTTGTCAATTAAAAATAATAAATGCCAGACATGGTGGCACATAACTGTAATCTCAGCAGCTCAGGAGGCTCAGGCACAAGGATGGTGAGTTCAAAGACATCCTCAGTGAAAGTGAGGTGCTAAGCAACTCAGTGAGACCCAACCTCTAAAGAAAATACAAAATAGAGCTGGGGATGTGGCTCAGTGGGCAAGTGACCCTGAGTTGAATACCTGGTTAAAATAATAATAATAATAATAATAATAATAATAATAATAATAATAATAATTCAATTCAGGTATTTACATGTGCTGTATCTTTAGAAAAGGAATTAACTTCTCAGCTTGAGTTTCTACATAAATAAACTAACAGTAGTATTTGTTGTTAAAAGAATGAGCTTTAATTATACATTAAATGCAAACATGAAATACATATGTCTTGACACATTAAGAAACTTCTCCAAGGTCATACAATTAATAAGTGGTAGAAGCACAATTCAAAATCAGGTCTGTTTGATGCAAAGCAATGCTCAGTGATATTTTTTTTAGAGGGGGTGAAATCCTTTAGCTTTTAGGATGGATGGTAGACTTATATTAGATTCATAGTAAAGCTGTATGTTTAGTCTTACAATAGAGTATTTCAACTTCAGTACTTCAATAGAACCATTACTGCCATTAGTGTTTAGTCTTACAGCAGAGTTCTTTTGATCATATGGCATGGACACTAGGAGTAGTGAGAAATCATAATTTTGTATAAATATCCCTTCAATTTCCTAAATAATTGCTCAGCCATTTTTCTGATTTGATTTTTTATAGCCATGGAGAGTAGATAATATTCATCAAATGTCACTGCTAATGAATCTGAGGCTTGCTATTTCTTTATCTATTAGCCAAGATCAAGTGCAGAATCTAGGCTGAAAGAGATCCTAATAGACTGCCCATGTTCACACTGCAGGTAAATTGTGGAACTGATACTAAACTCCATAACTTGTCTTTTTCAGTAGAATTTGTTTAAGAGATTTATGTACATTTATCATGAATGCAAAGTGAAGAGTGGCCTCACAGCAGAGTGTGTCCCAGTGATCTGCTCTATGTCTTTCCTTCTCTCAGGCAAGATGACCATCAATCACTTCTGTGCTGAGACCCATAATTACAACCTTAAGTAATTCTTGCCAGCCCCGGGTTGGAAATTATGTTTTTCCTAGTTCTGCCAACTTCTCTATAATAAATGCCAGATTGCACTAGCCAATTAGTGAAGAGCAGGCAATGCAATTTGATACATAACTCTTACACCCTTCCAACACACCCAGTGATTGTGACCTCACTGTGAACCCAAGTGGTAGTAAAGCTACCATTATGAGTAGGGTTAAAATAGATATAGTCTTCTTAGCCTTTGTTGAAACTATGAAAATCTCTTTCATTTTCAATGATTATTTATTTGATCCATTTCTCTGGAGGGCAGGGGGCTGTCTGATCCCTTAGGCTGAGCTTCCGGAGTCTGTCCCAGAAAAAAAAAAGAATGCCAGACTTGCATTCCAGGAGCTGGGAGACTGGGCCATGACCCCACTGAGAATGGAAATGAGGATGCTTCCAGAGCTTCCCTGTCTGATATTTATTCAGCCAGGGACTGTTTTAGAAACGCTCAAGAAAAGTTTTTAGCATTGTAAAATTGTCCTAAGTGGAGGGGAATAAATAAAGATAAAACGTTTTATTAAAAACAACAACAACAACCACACACACACACACACACACACACACACACACACATACACACACACACACACACCATAGAGTAAACTGAATAACTACAGAATGACTCAAGGAGGACCCAGCTGATGAATGTGATGAATGTATTGCATTATGACAGCAAGCCAATGCATGCTCTTTGGAGACTCACAGACTTTGTTCTACAGCTGAATATTGGAAATTGTGTTCATCAAGACCCAAATGGGATTACCCTGAAGTACCTTGACTTCAATGAATCAGTAGTGAAGATTCAGTTGGAGAACCATTTCATCTAAAGGAGAAGGCAGCAGCACTCAGCAATAACTATCACCAGGTACACCAAATGAGGCTATCAGTGGAGGAGGAAGCCCTCCCACCTACAACTGCTGCAAACATTTGTCCCATGGGCCCTGGAGCTTTGAATTCTTGTAGCCCTAATCTTCTTGAGTCTTCTGGTAGTCAGCAAGCTGGAGTACCTGATGTCTCTTTTTTAAATTTTTGATGGTATTGTCAGCCTCAAGAAGCCAATAGATATGTCTAGTGAGAGGCCTCTGCTCCTCCTGTCTCTCTTCCCTACAACAGAGGCCAATTTGTACAACAAAATACCATACTTGGGGAAGATGATTGCAGCAGTCTAGATAAGTGTCTCTTCTCCAACTTGAATAGGCATCAATCAACATTAAAGGTTCGATTCAGGTGCTAAGCTGTTGGAAAAGATCTGGTAAATAAATCCTGATCCACAGACAACATTGCCAGAAACCTTTAATGTGTAGATTTCAATCTGAACAGAAAAGAGCTAAGGTACTTTTTAAAAATAAACATCAAACAAACCAACCAAGCAAAGAAACAATATAATCCTTTCATCTTTTCTCATTGCTTGGATTTTCTATCTTTCCTTTGAGTTCTCCATAACTAAAGTTTCTGAATCAAAGATGGTCAGAAAAATAGTAGATACCAGCCAGTTTTCCAGACTCCTAGCTTGAACCTATCTGAGGTTAGTTCACTAAAAGACTATTCCAATATCAGTACCATTTGAAAATTCCTACTGTCCATAAATCAATTATCTCCTTCACTAAAAACTCTTCAGTGTAAAATTTCAAAATACCAAATATAAATATAAATAATAACGATGAAAATATTTCCAAAATACTATACATTAATTTTACAGATTTTAATATTGACATATATATGTGTTGAAGAGTTCAGAAAAGTATAAGGAAGAAAAATCTCACATATTAAGACTATAACCCTATTTTGGTAAGTTTCCTTTCAGTATGTATAGAATCATGCACGTATGTTTATAAAATTGAGATGATAACTAGCACACACATATATATGCACATATGTATATAATTATATGTACCACATACATGGTACATTTCAATTATTTTACATTTTGCCTTTTTCCACATAGTATATCATATATAAAATAACATGTACAATTATTATACATAAAATTGTATATTTTACCTTTTTTCAAATAATATAGTATCTTGAACATTGTCAATATTCTTTATAAATTTATGACAACAAAGTATTTAATTTTATGTATACAACATTTTTTTTATTTAACTAATTCTCTGTTGATATATACTCAGTTTGCTTTTAAAATAATGGTGCATTAAATATACTGTGCGTAAATCTTTTAAAGATGGCCTATTTTAAAAGAATAGATTCTTAAAATAGGAAAAACTGGTTAAAGGATACTTATCATTTGTTGTATAATTATGTCTATATATAAGACCCTTAATACATATGATCAAACTCTTTTAAAATGTCTTATCAATTTGAACAAGGTATTCAAATGTAGTTGGCAGAGTGCAAAGTGACTCTGGAATTAGTATAGGAGTCAGAAAAATAACGCACAGTTCTTATAACTTTAATCCCAGTGGACTTTGGCTCCCATCTTCCCATTGTTTTCTACGGATGCTGGATGCTGGTAGCAATACTCAAGTTTCTCCTCCTTCTTTCAGTACTAGGAGTTGAACCCAGGGGATTACATATACTAGGTAAGCATTGAACTCCATCCCCAGCCTTTTTATTTTGTATTTTGAGACAGAGTCTCACAATGATGCCCAGGCTGGCCTTGAATTTGCAATCCTTCTGTCTTAGCCTCTCAGAGTACAGTGTGTCACTGTGCCCAGTTGCTGAAGCTTTCTGTAGAAAACAAAACAAAAACAGAAGGCTTACTATATCGACAGCTCAGTGGTTGGCAAGAACAGAAGACATGATCTTTCATGTTTCCTATCTTCCATTCTCATTAAAAGATTTACTGAGTGTCTGAGCAAGTCAGGACATCAAGTGCAGCCAGGCCTGAACAAGTATGGAACATGTCTTGGGCATACAGGTAAGACATGACGGGTACTACGCCAGGTGCTGGTAGGGAATATACTTCTGATTTCACAGGTAGAGTCAAAGAGGACAGAGATGAAATCTATTAAAAGAATGCCAGTAGGAGGTGGAACAATATTATACAGGTGTGCAAGGGAAGGACATAACCTCCTCTTTCACATCCTAGGAAGTTTATAATTTATGATTTGGTTCGGCTACATACAACAGAAAAACCCAACTCAATAAAAGGTCAAATAAAACAAAATCTGTTCCTCTCATATACAAAATAGGCTTCAAGTTTGTGAGTAGAGGAGCGCCCTGTTGAAGTAATTTATTTTTGAAGATTGATCTGCAAGTGATGATGGGTGTTCAAATCAGGGGAAATTGAATCAGAGATTACCTTAGGAATAGGTGAGATATTAAGAGGTATTGAAATGAAAGGGATGAGATGAATGAATGGAAGAGACATTATAGAGAAGAATTATCAGACACCTGGTGTCAAAAGTGGAAAAGCAAGACATGAGGAGAAAGGAGCAAAGATGAAATCTAGGTTTAGAAACCAGTGACCCTGGTGGGAATTTTTATCCAAATGGAGCATGTGGGGTTGGCTTCTATCAGTGCCTCTTGAGTGAATAACCCTGTACAATGTAAGGACCCTGTCTGACTGGTTCTGGAGTGTCACACTGATTGTGCCACCCATGAAATGGTGTGTTGATTTCCTTGGGAGGACAAAACTCAGCTCTGATAAGATCAGTGGGATCCGGATGACAAAGGTTGACTGGAAAAATACTGAAACCTAAGACACTGATACTGAGCGCTTGGTGGGGAGACTTAGACAAAATCGTCAGTACACTTTGAACTTGGAAGCCTGGAACTGGAGTTGCTGGGAATCTTCACCTAAGACTCATTCTGTGCACTTAAAAATATTTTTTATTTATTTTTTATTTTTTGCAATCAATAATGTTTCTTGTATGAATGAAGTAAGAAAATATATAAAAGCAATAAAAAATAATAAAATATAACAATAATCTCATCATTCAAGGATAAACTTTGGTAACATACTGGTTCTCTTAACAACATGTGTATGTTTATAAAATAAAAATGTTGTATTTTGTGCCTAATGTAGCATAAATTATAATATTTTGCAATTTGTTTTCTCTCAATTTTAAAATGCTATGAGAAAATAATGTGAACATCTTTCTGGCTTTAATATTTTTCTTTATCATCATTTATAAGGGCTGTATAATGTGCCCTCACATAATTATGCCATGATGATACTTAACCTGATTATGTTAGGAAGTTCCAATTTTTTTGCTGTTTGTTGTTACATATTTATATAGGCACACAATATAATCATATTGTTTGGCCAATATCACTCCCCAGCACTTCAGCAACATTGTAATAGGCATTCTTGAAGTTAAATATTCATGGATATAAACCTCTAATGATTTCCTTATCATAAATTCCTATGAATTGAATTGTTGTATCAAAGGGAACTTACATTTTAAGGTTTTTGATTCATATTGTCAAATTTCCTTTGAAGAGTTTATTCTTATAACACTGGTGGAACTCAGTGTTATATGATAGTATCTATTTGTTTGTATCTTCATCAATTTTGGGTATTTTAGTATTAAAATATATTTATTAATTTGAAAAGGGAAAATGGTGTCTCATTGTTTTTTAATTTTCATATTTTTATTGCTAATGAAATAACTTTTCATATTATTATTGGCATTTTGTTTTTCTTATATGATAAATTGTTCATTCATGTCTTATTCCTTTATCTGTTTAAAAAAATAATTTAATGAGTTTATATGCATAAATTATATTCCATTTTTGCTTCTCTTACACGTTGCAAAATTTCCCCATTTTGCCTTTGCCTTGCTTCTGGTAAAATATACATACTCACACACACACTTAAAATATATTTTTTTAAATATATTTTTTAGTTGTCAATGGACCTTTACTTTATTTCTTTATATGTGGTGCTGAGAATTAAACCCAGTGCCTCACACATGCTAGGCAAGCACTCTACCATTGAGCCATCACCCCAGCCCCTAAAATATTTTTATTTTATAATTTTGCATTTCATTTCACCTTTAAAAATTCTATCCCTACCATAATGTAGAATAAATATTCACCTTTTTCTTCTAATAGTACTTTGATGCACTAGAGGAAATGAACTTGGGAATTTGAGATAGAATCAGAAGGTTCAGCTGACAGGATGTGTGGGCAATATAGAGGGAGGAGTCAAGTGAGTTTTCAGGCTTCATAGTGTGGTAAGGGTGGATCCACCGACCCCAAACCAGGAATACAGGAAAAGGAACGAGTCTGTTAGGACAGATAATAAGTTCAATTCTGTACATGTTTTAGTTGCAACGCCTGCCAGAAAGCCTGATAGAAATGCCCAGCAGGCAGTTTGTAACCAGGGTATGGAATGTAGGTGTAATGTTGGGGTTTTAAGTACAGTTGTGGAATTCAGCAGACATTTGTTAGTTTAACTTTTATTTTTTGGTGGATATCCTGGGCCAAGCACTATGCTAAGCACTTTAATGCACTGTTAGTCTTCCAAACAAATTTGAGGTAGAAACTAATGCCATCCTCAATTTACCCATGAAGGACAAATTTATAGAAGTTAAATTTTTTTACTAAGATCTTATAACTGGGAAGAAGAAGAATTTTTGAAATCAAAAATTCACCAGATTTCAGAGTTGAATTTCTAGCCTAAACTACTGTATTGTCACAGGAGTGGATAAGTGCAAGCAGAGAAAGTCCCATTCCAAAGATGGAAAACAAGAAAATCACATATGAACAGGAAAGACAGGAAGTTGCAGTGAAAGGTCTATGAAGGTCACAGGGTATAGGTGGAGAGCCATATATATTTTAATGCTCTGACCAGAATGAATGCATTTTGATGGTAGAGGCTTATATCTTATACTGTCATCTGGATAAATTTGAGAACCTTTTATTTGACCCTGGTCCTCAAAAAAACCAGCCAACCAACCAAAACAAAAAATTCCTTTTTGGTGTTTTGCATATAAAATTGCTGGGTTGATGGTCTTAATTTTATGGCAACTTTTATCCTTCTGAGTTAGGCCACACCAGTCCTTATATCATCACCTATGTAGGCTAGGGACTTATGCACTGGAGATCCTTGGTATGACACTATTACCTTCTCTGGGAGCAACAGAAATAGACTCTTGGTCTACTAGAAAAATAGACTCTTTATTAGAAAAAAACCCATGGATTTAGAAATTCTCATTTTGTCACTTCATATATGTGACTTTGAGGAGATAATTTAAATTATTTTAGCCCTATTTCCTTCATTATATAAAGGGATACATGCTACAGGGTGGTTGCGAGGATTAAATAAATTTACTAAAAACAGAGAGTACTCAATACAAGGAAGTTGAAGTTCTACTACACACAAAATCATTTTGCTCCATATTTATCTTAGTTGCTTGTTTTTGAAGACAACAGAGAAATGAATTTCAGCCTTAACCTGACAAACATATTTATTGTTAAAGTAGTGATTTAGGAGATTTTTCAAATGTTCCTGTTATTTGTAGATCTCATTTGTGATTGCTATCTCTCTGCTTCAGGAATGAATGTTCTCAAGGACATTCCTTGCTTGTTCCTGTTGTTTGGTGTAATCATTAAAATCTCTCCTATTACTTTCAGGAGGCTCAGTTTGGATAAATTATATGGTCATTCCTTAGTATATCTTTTGCAAAATAAAGGCCCATCTATTTTAGGACATATTCCTTGTAGGAAAATTTAGTTTACCTTTCCTACAAAAAAGCCTATGGGACCCTATCTTTCAGTCATCTGTTTATTACACATTCCTTGTAGAAAAATTGAAGAAAAATTAGTTTACCTTTCTTACAATAAAGTCTATAGGGTCCTATCTTGCAATCCTTTAAGTATTTCTTTGATGCAATAATTAAGACCTTAAGCAAGCTAATAAATAACTCCCTATGGGTCTTTCAATGGCAAAAGCAAATAAGGTAATTTCACAGAAGCTCACCTATAGCACTGGGAGGGAAACATGAGGGATTGTCCTTTCAGGTTTATATTTGCAAAGCAATTTCCAATCATTTTAATTAATTTTTCCACTTTATAAGTGCAAACATATGTATGCACATTGGATATCATAGGAATGAAGACTTAGAGAAATATGATGCTAGGCTTTCTGGGATACACTCCAGGTTTTAATTCTGAGAAATTTGTGGTTGTCTCACATAACTTTTACAGAATTGAGTCATCTGCCTTTCTGTTCTTCAGGAGAAGGTGTGCTGTGGTTTAGCAATATAAGGGTAGTGAGAATGTCAAAACATTGCCAGAGATGCTTGGGGAGCTACAGTGGAAGACAGGCTTGCAGGGTGCTTTTTTGTAGTTGCTGGGAGAAAGAGCCACTTTCAGGTTCAGAGACAGAGATTCTTTAACAAAGATTTCACTGCACTGCTAGTCCATTATGCTTATCAAATCACTTTTGTCTAAAGGATTTAAAAATATAAACTGAGAGTAATTTCTTCCCACTGTGAAAAATTATCATGAGACCTAAATGAATTCCTCTGGAAACAAATTGTACATACTTCCTGCCTGACCAGGGAGCTTGCTCACCATTCTTGGCCAGTGTCCCTGAAAGAGTGATCTCTTTCCCTCAGAGAGGCAATGAAGCTGAAGTTTCAGGACCCTTCCCATGCTTACACAATTTAATTTTTAAATTTTACATTCATTTGCTTAAAGAGCTCCCTAACCCAATTTTATAGCTTTGTGCCCAAGAAAACCTGAATCATGCCCTACCTGTCCTTTAACATAAAAGTAAATATCTAATGTTCTAATATGCTCTAGATCAGAAGGGGAGACCAGATAAAGATGAGAATAATCCAGACTGCACCTAGATTAGGAAAACCACTTGAGGTTTGCAAAGAAGGTGGGTGGGAGGAGCTTCATTCCCAAAATATTCAGGTATACAATACCTCATTTTGGTATGGAATACTTATCCTCAAGACCTGCATGCCCATCTTACTTCCTTCAAGTATTCACTGAATTGTCCCCATTTCCACAAGACTTTTCCAGGCCACTCTATACCATTATTTTTTCTTATCCCACATTTGTTCAAGCTAGGAATCCTTGTCTCCATTATTATTCCTGTATTATCTCAAGCACACAGAGCTGTGCTTAACAGGGAAGGTTCTCAATGTATGTTGATTAAATGAAAAAAAAAAAAAAAAAAAAAACCTTTGACCCTGGGACCTAATTAAAGTGTCTGACAGTCCTTGGCCTCCTTAGTTGTAAGATGGAAAAAATAATGGTACTTATCTTTAAGACTTCTTGAGTGACTAAGCAACATATGTATAAAACCTGTGGCACATAGCAAATGCTCTATGAAAGCTTGCTAATATTATTACTTATGATAATTACTTATGATAATAAAATCGATTGTTTGAATTGTCAGTGCTGCTGAGCTCTTAAGATGCTGAAAGTCATGGATGTGATTGCATTTTCAGCCCCGCCTCCTTCTTGCTAGTTCATTGACAGTAGAAAAGATGTAAAAGTGTTCAAAGTTCACATCTCAAAGCTGCTGACAGTTCACTGAGGCCTGGAGCCCGGGGAGCTCAGAGGAATTGCCCAAGATCTCTCTACTCAAAACCAGGGCCCTGCAGGACCTCCTAATATCCTAAAATTGCATTCTCTGTTGCCTCTACGCTCTAAGTGTGGGGTGGTGATAGAGCCCTGCGTCCTTGGGAGACCTGGGTTCACTAGGTCTTTCACTGGCTCATCTCTCTCATAGTACATTTTTTTTTTCTCCAGGAGATAGGGATTGAACTTGGACCTCACGCGCTAGGGGAGTGCTCTTCCACTGAATTACATTCCCAGCCCCCTCACGGTATGGTATTTCTTGACACTCAATTTTCTCGCAGGCAAAACATACAAAATAAAATCTACACCTGAAAGGTTTGTGCCCGGCATCAAAGGCGAAAAAAAATCTCTGTAGAAACTCTGAAGCACAGTACAAATAAGTGCAGCAACAGGCAATAAGACGCGAACCCGAGTAGCTCCTGTCTCCACCCTTCTCCAAGACCGCGAAGTAGGAAGGAGGATTAACCTCAGGGGAGGAGTTCCGCCCTACGCCCCCGCCCCACCGCGGACGCCTCTCCCGGGCTCCCACACTTGCGCTACGGGTCTCTCTCCCGCGCCCAGCCCAGGCTGTGCTTCCCTGGCCAGGCACAGCACGGCGGGCCGGCCGCCAGGATGCAGGCCCCGCACAAGGAGCACCTGTACAAACTGCTGGTGATCGGCGACCTCGGCGTGGGCAAGACCAGCATCATCAAGCGCTACGTGCACCAGAACTTTTCCTCGCATTACCGAGCCACCATAGGCGTGGACTTCGCGCTTAAAGTGCTTCACTGGGACCCGGAGACAGTAGTGCGCCTGCAGCTCTGGGACATCGCAGGTGAGAGCCCGGGATGGTCGGGGGCGGGCGGCAGCGTCTTGAAGCTGGTCTCCAGTCCCAGGACAGCGGCCCTCAGCCAAGAATAAGATCCAGATCTCCAGGGCATTCCTGGCGGTTTGGAAACTTGTTCTCAAAGACAAGAAAAAGTTTTTTTGCTCCAGCTGAAACTTCAAGTGCGTTCGGTGGCGTTTTATTTTCCCCTGGTGTCTCTCCAACTCAGAACAGGCCACTGCTGGCACCCAGAGTGAGACTCTCAGCAATTGCTTTAGGTGGTTCTCTTCTCAAGTTTGTTTTCTGGGCCGATAGTCTTACTGGTTAAGCCGCTCAGAGTGCCACATAGGCCCTTGTGTCTGAGCTGACCCAGGGAAGCCCCTAGCCGAGTTAATAGGAGCAAATGGGATAATATGAAACTATCTGGAGTTTGCCCATTCGTGTTTTTTTTTTTTTAAGAGAGAGAGA